>NW_019384879.1:0-43400 GCF_000671375.1 Centruroides sculpturatus
GGGTAAAACTGCATATTTTTCTGTTTTTCTCAATACTACCTTAATTTGTATGTGACAGTTACCATGATCCACTAGAGTATTTTGTTAATTTTTTTTAAAGATGTTTTTCAGTTTTCTGTCTGAAAATGGAAAATATTGCATATTGAACTGACAATGAGAAGATGTTTAAGAATTACAGCAGATTACTTCAGTCAGATGATAAAAAGTTGATTATATAATCTGAAAATGATATAGTGGAAAAACTTGCAGAAAATTCCGACATTGAAAAATAAATTTCTGATGATGATGAAGTTATTGTATATAGTCAATATGTAATGAATATTACATATTGCATATACAGTGGAACCTCTATATTTGTCATTAATCTGTTTCCAAGGGCCTAATGAATATGGAATATGATGAATATAGAAATAGTTTTTCTCATAATAAATAACTGATATTCAATTAATCCATTCCCATCCTGTAAAAAAGATACAAGAATAAAAATTATGTTGTTTTTAAAACTTTACTGTATTTATTTAGTACAATAAAGATATAGTGGTAGAAGGGGAAGAACAGTATTATTGTTTAGAAGAAGACATATCAATTAAAACATTAGGCAATTCCAATTATGATCATGGAGTCTGTTTTGTTGATGATTCAGTAGTGCTCGATTTAATGAAGAACTCGTCCAGTGCTGTGTGTTTTTGTCTGCTTTTTAAAACTTTTCTGAAGTAGGCAATTACGTTATTATTGAATGTACAGTATTTGTATTTTGGTTGACTATAGCAACATTTGGGTGCCACTTTGGAGCAATTGGAACTTTGTTTCTCGCATTGATTGTTTTTCAATAACTCAACAACACACACGATGACCACACAAAGCATACTGATTAACTACAACTAGCTAACATGGCTAGCTGATTGGCATGGGCATGCAATTGTAGTGTCACTTCCAGTGTTGGGAATGACGACGAATATAGAAAATACTGATGAATATAGAAAAATAAAAAATTCATCAAAATGTGACGAATATCGAATATTACAAATACAGGTAACCCCCCGTATAACACGGTAGTTACATTCCAAAAAATTGCCATGTTATGCGAATCCGTGTTATACGAAACAAAGAACTAATACGAAAAGGAGGGTTAGGTACCAAAAATTAAAAAACATGCTAGTATATTTTCATAATTAAGATAAATATCTTCATTAAAATTTTTTAAGTGATACATATTAATATAAATTAAACAATGTTTTCTTCGTCATCACTAAAAACACTATTAATTAACCGAGAGAGTTTTCTTTTTGGCAAGTTATCCTTATCCTCTGAGCATTTTTCTGCATTATCTTCAGATCCATGCTTTACCTTTTGCAAAATGTATGTAATTTTAGATTGCTTGCTTCTAGTTAAAAGGTCTTTATAAATTTCCTTATATGGTGCTAAGCACTTATGAAGAATAAAGCAAGTATGGAATAAGGGAAAAACATTCGGCAACATCAGAAGCAGAAGCGTCGCGATCTGGCAACATTGAAACAAGTTTCGAGAAGGACCACGTGTATCGACAGAAGGCGAGAAGAGAAAATTTACATACTTAAGTACTAATAGTTCACGAAAATAATAATTTTCGTAAATTTTTACATACTTAAATATGTAAAAATTTATTACATTTCCTGTTGTACGAGGGTTTTACCCAATTCTCGAACTGTGTCAGATTCGTGCTATAAAAGTACTGTGTTATATGGGGGATGGTACCAATTCTCGAACCGTGTTAGAGTGAATCCGTGCTATAGAAGTGCCGTGTTATACGGGGGTTACCTGTATAGAGGTTTCACTGTATTAGCATATGTAGTCAATATTCTCATTTTATCAACTAAAACATTCATAAACTGAGAGTATTGACTATAGACTATTTGTAAATCAATTGCATGTCATACTTTAATTTATTTTTGTAATTTTTATTTTATTTATTAAACTCTGTTAAAAGTTAATATTTTTTCTCATAATTAAAAAGAAAATTTAAATGTCTTATTCCAAAAATTCCTTCCACAAGCTGTTTTAAAACAATAACAAATGTATTATGTAAAACTGAAGATGTAGAGCCAAAAATGCTTTTGGCAAATAAATATTTGGTAACCTGAAGAAGTAATATTAGTCTATTCATTTATAATAATATATTATATTTCCACATAATACAGTATATTAAATTATTAAATTTTTTCCCATTAATAGTAATTTGTATTTATTTTTATTTGTGTTTTTATTACAGTGCATTCTACAGTGGTTCCAATGAGACTGTTGCACATTATCCATTTGCCATGAGAAAACGAAAAAATAGGAAAACATTAATATTAAGATATTTTAAAGATGTGCATTGATATGGAAGATCAATATCATAAAAATTTGAAAAATTTAGCATTTTCACAAATATGAATGTTAATTATACTAAATACTTAGATTGGATGTCACGCCAACAGTTTATTAACTCAATTAAAAACTTCAGATAAGGAGGCATTAAAGAAATTCCTCCTTATCTGAAGTTTTTAATTGAGTTAATGAATGTTAATTATCAGGTATGAATAATAATTGATTTTTTTTAAACTGTTAATGGGTTTTTGTGTCATGTTTTGATAAATCAAAATAATTTAGCAAAAAATGAATACAGTAGGATTTCTGTATTTCTGTTTATATTATAATTTTTTTTTTGGAATGTTGAATTTCTCTCTCTCTCTAACAATTAAAAATGTTTTCGTTTTAGTTTAATTTCTGTATTAAAAACTTTAGAAAGACAGATGAATAAAAAAAATCTTATTTTCCTTAATGAAATTTTTGGTTGTTTAAAGAAATTTATAATAATTTTGTTGAAAATAAAAAGAATACAGGTGACAATTATTGACTATTTTTCAAAACAAACATATGAGAGTATTTATTTATTAATTCAATAATAAGCTATTTTTTATTTGTTTCTCAGTTTCAATAAAAATACTCTTCTATTTAATTTTTTCTTGTAAAATACATAAATAATACATTTTATTTTGTTGTTAATATAAATACAAGGACATTTTTTCTTGAGAATAAAATATCATTACAGTATTGTATTTCATTTTTCTATTAGTGCATTCTCCATTTAATGAAATTCATTAAATGGAGAATGCACTAATAATTTCAGAGGCAATTCATTATATGGAAATTTGGCTGTATATGCGTTTGGATTTCATAAGAAAAGTGCTTTTGAATTTGAGTAGAAATGATTTGTTCTGATTTTATTGTCATAGTAAAATTTGATTTAGTACTAAATCTCAAATAAATTTTATTGTTACATACGTTAAAATATTTACTGAATCTTTGTATGAAATAGTAATAATATTAAACATTATATTATTACAGTTTCAGAACTAAAATGGGATTGGAAGTAAAATTGAAAATGTATTTACAAGTGTAAGTGTAGGATGTTGTAAATATTATGAAGTACAGCGTGATACATGTAAAAGTAGCCTCAGTGCATAACTTAGCGGAAACACAGAGTAATACAGCAATAATCACAGAAGCCAACTGCTGGTATCACCTTCATAGATGTTAAAAGTGGTCACCAGTTGCATCTATAAACACAGCTGCACCTAATGAGTCATATTTATGAACACCTGGTACAACATAGTGGTATAATTGGCGGTAATTGCATGGCTGATGTTGCTCCTCAGTTTCCGTGTTGCCTATGGATTTTTACAATACTAGACATCAATATTTGATCAACACAACACTTCACTCAATTGATGCAGTTTGCTCACTACACTGAATACACTAATCAGAGACTTGGACTGGGCTATTTTTTGTGTGCCACCCTGATAAAATAAACATTTATTTAGAAAAATATTTTAAAATAATAAGTATGTTTTGAATAAAAGTCATAATAATAAACCTTTTCCACTTTACAGATCCATGTGATAAGATATTCTGTGGAGATCATGCAAAATGCCAATTAGATCCAAGTGGAGATCCAGTTTGTGTTTGTTCAGCTGGTTTTACGGGACGCAGTAATAGCTTACCTGGATGCATTGGTAAGTTTTGGAATTAGGTTACAATGTAGTAATCTGATGATTAATATTTAAAGCTTATGAATTATATATCAATATAAAATTTTATTTAGATATTAATGAATGTGATTCCGATGGCCCCTCTCATTGTGGTGAGAATGCGTTATGTCGAAATTTGCAAGGATCATTTGAATGTACTTGTCCGAGAGGTTTTAGTGGAGATCCTTATAAAGGTTGTCTTGCAATTGGTATGTAACTTACTTTTTTCAATAAATTTATTTCTTTAAAACAAGTTATTTTACTAAAAAAATTTTAAATTAATTCTTCTGTTGAGTAGAGGTTCAAGTGACATGTTCAGAAACTAGGCCTTGTCCTTTGAATGAAGAATGTGTAACAGTTAGTAGAACTCCACAATGTGTTTGCAAAAGAGGATATACCCGTGATCAAGATACTAATCGTTGTCGAGGTATGATTATAATTTTACTTATTAAGCAAGTTTCTTTTTTTTTTTTACAAAATTTAACTTCTGTCATTTCGTTTTACTGTATATATTACAAAAAAAAAAAATCANAATTCTCCTATATTAATTATAATAAAAGATTTCATTAAATTCTTTCTAATTCAAAAGAAATAATATTTAATAACATAATTTTGCTTCTCATACATTAAAAAGAAAAAAGCCTATTTACAAAATGTTTATCAATCAAATGGCTGATATTGGTAATAAATAAGTAATGAGCAAAAGTATGAATTAAGTGTAGAATCACAATCCCACCCAGAAGAAAAGGAACTAACATTCAGATAGATTACCAAGAAAACCAAAATAAAATTTTCCTGTGTTCTTAGTAACAATTTGAACAGGCAATTTTCTAAGTGTATTAAACTTTTTTTGACAGCTACTTTTCAAATTAACTTTTAAAGTGTATTGAAGAAAGTTGATAATTTAAATATTATTGATACTATTCATTACATTTAGTGATGAATATTATTAATAAACAACAAAAATTTTAAAAATAACAGTTTTTTCCAGTAGATATACAGTTGAGTCTGTTTAAGAAAGTACCCTCAGGATTGTCATATTATGCACCCTTATCTGAAGTGACAAGATCACTCAACCTCTGGGTTGTTAATGATATTCATTTCTCTTCACTTTTTCATGTCATAGTAGCTATATAAAACTTATAACACACTTGGAAATTCATTATTGCATAATTTTTACAGTACTTAAATTACATATTAGTTTCCATTCTTATAACATCAATTTTATTGTTCTATCAAATAATTAGTAAATACAGTATATTGACTAGTCATGTTACTTTCACTTCTTTCCAGAGATAGGGGTTAGTGTAGTTGAAAGTGTAGTACTAACATTCTCACTCCAAAGTTTCAGAATACTCTCTTATGGGACATTTAAAAAGTAAATATAGTACCTTCTACTCTTTATAATACAAACTAGCAGCATTCAGGGGCTTTGATCAGATGGGCACACACACATTACCCTGACATTTTAGACAGATTGAATGAATTACAATACATCAAACCACTGGAAAAGCATTTCAGCTATAATCCTAAGACTAAACAAATTCTTATTGACAGCTTTCAATCTTCTATGCAGCCAAATACAAGAGATTCCTCCAGGGACTTCTACACCATAAATGAATGCATTCAACCTCTTCATAACATCTTTAAAAAGATAGCAAAAGTTACTAGTAAGGGATAATTGTTTACAAAAGATCTTCACAGTTTAAAAATACTCTGTAATTACAAGGACCTTCCAGATCCAATGAGTGTACTCTAATCCCATTACAACCAAAGAACAACACACGACTTAATATATGTTGGAGCTACTTCAAGATCTCTCAGAATATGCCTGAAGGAACATGGCACTGTCAGCCTTTGCACTGGATGACAGTGCCATTTAATTAATCAGAATGCTCCTGTTTATAAATTTCAATGTCATTGGAAACCATTGAAATTTACATACAGGAGCATATCAGATGTTGCATTAACAATAAGGACAAGTTTAATTTTCTAAGCATATAAGCTTTGCTTAGCTTATGTGCTTAGAAAATTACACAAATACATCAAATTATGACACACATATACATAACTCATCCCTGCAAAGCATATAAGCTTTGCTTAGCTTATATGCTTTGCAGGGATGAGTTGTGTGTGTGTGTGTCATAATTTGATGTATTTGTGTTTTATATTTGGAGCAGTCATTTTAAGCTTGGATTGATGGTTGGAACTCACTTAAAATTTTGGAATGCATAGAAGGTAAATCAAACCTTATTGGTTTTTAAGCTTCTTTGAACTTTTATAGCATAGAGAAACTCAACCAAACTTTTGTGTTGTTGTTCTTTTACATTTGTAACTATGTTCTTCATGAACAGATCATATTCATAGCCTGGAGACGTTGGAAATATATAAAGCCAGCCTAACTGGCAATTGTATTAACTTTAAGGACTGCAATATGGTGGTGCATGCATGGAAGTACACGTATGAAAGAGTTGAACAAAGTTAACCCATAATAATTTCATCTTATACAATGTGTACGTACGGCTTAAAAATTTGTATGGATCACATGATCACACTTTTACGGTTTTAGTCAATCAACCGTATAAATTTGCCTTATGTGATGAGATATTTGAAATTTTAAAAAATAGATTTTCAAACATCATCATTCTGACATTCAACTTTGGAATTTGGTTTTGTTAAAAACCTGAGGCAGGCCTTGGTGAAAGCCAAAAACATTTGGAATTTTTGTTGAAGTTCTGTTACTGGATAAAAGGTTTTGTTTGTATTTAATCTTTTACATTTTTTGTTCTTTTAACTCAAGCAGCCAAAAATGTTTGTTTTCTCCAAGAAACTATCTGATAGAGTGAAAAGTTTAAGGTTTCTCACTAGTATTGCGACCGTTTCAAAATTCCTGACCCAGACAATAGGTTTGTTCCAACACAAGTCCCTGACTGGTTTGAATTTGAAACCATATGAGGTGTGTGCAATGACATTTTACAGCCAAGAACTGAACAATGTGCATGCCAGTTTTAAACCAGTTAAGAACTTGTGTTGGAACAGACCTAATATTTGCTAGAGATATTTGCAAGTTAGAATTTTAAAAGCACATTTTCTGTCACTCTTAGCCTAGGAATAAGATGGGGATAAGTTTGGGTGGGGGTGTGAAGTTAGTCTTTAACTGTTAAAATAAAATACAAATATTTTTATAAATTTATTTTGTTTCATCATAATTTCACAATTTCTATGAAAACCCAACAAATTAATAATTAATCTAGACCATGAATTTAAAAACTGGCTTGTCCGGGTGAAAACCAGTCTGGTTTCAACACTATTTCTCGCTCTTCTTTCAGCAGCACACCATAACTTTGAAGAATATTTTTTTATCTCGTATATATGTGAGGTTAGCCGTTGGGTGGTAAGTGTCATGACAATTGAGTGGTCAACACTGTCATGTGGGAGTGGAAAGACTCATGGAGACAGGTTTACATTTAAAACCGTTTAATAAAATAAAAATTTCTTACAATATTTTCTTGAATAAAGGGGTAACAGAGCACAAAACGCGAGGATAAAGTCCAAATAAAGTTTGAATGTTTGGGTTTTCTTTTCCTATGGTTCGGTGAGGGCAGTAACACAATCGTAGCCCCAGGGTATATGGTAAGACTTCTGGTGGTTTTTCTTGGATGAACCGATGAATCTGGATGGCACTAGGTGACACAGCAGAACAAGTTGTTTCCATGATGTCCAAAAAGTTCCTTCCTAATTTCATAAGAGCACACACATCCAAGATGGGAGGACTACAAACCAAGAACTTTCCGTCCTTAAACGTGCAGTTTTATAAGTTTTTCCCTTAAAGCCGCTTTTCACCTGGTGACAATTTGAAACCGATCAGAGGGTGCAGGAGAGGTCAGTTTCACGACTAAATACGACTCCTCTCCTGACATGTTTCCCTCGACTTTAGTCTTTTCTATTGTTTAAATAATTTACAGAAAAAAACTTTCTTTGTTTAATCGAGATCTTTTTCTTACTTTTAGAAGAGCAGCATTTTTCAAAAGCCATAAACTGTAAACATATATTCTGACAGAACAATTTGCAATCCTTATTTCATCTTTGTTGGCTGACGTCTTTTTTTTTGTTTTTTGGTTTTTTTTTTGAAGAATTCTTTCTATTCTTCTTTAAATTCAAAAATCAACTCTGGTCTCTATCAGAAAGTATTAACATAAAGCTCCAATAGAGCTTTACATTAAGCCATTAGCTTTTGCTATAGAAATGTAACAATGAAAATGAGGTCAGGAAAAATAATGCTTTCCTGACTTTTAAGAATAACCAAATGATCTGCTAAATTTTTTTTTTACTATCCCAATAAAAAGTCCAGAAGATGGTTTGGTTATTCTAATAAATTGAGTTATGGATGTTATGAGTTAGGTTAAAGGGTAACAAAGCCTAATGTTTTCAATATAATTCCACAAACAATGAATATGATTGACAAATTATTTAAAAAATAAAATTCCAGTTTCAAAAATTAAAAACTGAAATGGTAACATTCCTTAATAGCAAAATAAATTACATACTACAAATTCTGCACAGCCATGTTATAAATAAAGATGATTGCATAATAATTTTAGATAATTTTGTTAAAAACCATATTTTGTTATCTTAATTCTACCTTGACTAAATTCAAAGAGCAAATGCTGATAAGTAATATTATATTTACATACTAATGTTTTGCTGTATGTATTTTTGTTTTTCATACTTATCTTATGCTATATCATGTAAGTATATGTAGTATAATACTCCTATGGAATGGTGCACTTAATAAAGATGTTCTGTTCATAACAAACAATTTCAATACTAAAATTCTTTTTGATACATTCAAATTTAAATAAATTTTTATTATTCTTTAAAGATCAATTTTATTTTTATGTTAAAATTTAAAAATTAAGCATTTAAGAATTATTCATTATTATATTTTTCTTTACATAATTAATAAATTATATCAATTTTATTTTGCGATATGAAAATAATGTTAAAAATGTTAATTATACTAATCATTTAGCTTGAAAATATTGTACAGTATAAACATTAAAAAGTTTTAAATTGGTAGGCCTATATGATATTTTACTTTATTCTAGTATGAAAATATAATAAATCAGCATGAATTATTTATTTTTAAATTCTATCTTTATTGAAAGACTACTAGAATTTTCATTTGGTTATTGATATATTCAGAATTATAATTATAATAAAACTTCCAGTTGCAATCATCTTTGTATTGAGACAATCTGTAGAGAAGACCATACATTTCATGAACAGAATTAAACATATGCATTTTCTTTGAAATTAAACTTCTCTTAACGCAACCAGTCAATCAAAGGAACCAGGGCCATTCCTAGTGCGGGTGCAAAAGGTGCTCTCGCACCTGGGTGGTCAAACCCAGAGACAACTGCAGGCCATTTATTATATGCAAAATTTTGACTAAGAAGAAGAATGATCAAAACTTTTTGATTATTATTAACTGTTTAAAATCTTTGTATATATAAATGTGAAAGTAAATACTGCGTATCAAATTCTGAATTAAATAATAATAAATTAATAAGGATGGTGATATTGTTTTGTACCCGGGAGGTCATCAACCCAGGAACAGCCCTGAAAAGAATCCTCCTACAACAATAACTTTCAGAATATTAGCTTGGGGATTCCCTTTTTTATTGTAAGGTACTCACTAATGGTTAAACATGCAATCAGATAGGTCACCAATTAACAATTACCTGTATCTGTTCTTAAAACATGGTTTTCCCAATCTTATTGTGAAGTACAGAATGAATTAAACATGCATAGAAGTCACCCATCTCATTATTCTTAAAATATGGTTTTTCTAACACTGAAAAATACCTTTTTGTTTCATTATATATATATATATGTACATTCAAGTCTACTGATTGGGATATTGCCTTCTAGTTTCTTTTCTTAATTTTTAAAAATTTAATAAGGAAGTAAAGTAAAATTACTATTGAATTCTTTATATAATTGAGTTTTATTTACATTATTTATGGAAAACAATTGTGTTTGTATGTTGTTTTCTCTGAAAGTTTTGAAAACTAGCACAACAAATACCTTTAAATTCTAGCAAAAATAGAAATTTAATCAACTTAACAAACATTTGGCGAGAATTTAAAGGTGTTTTAGTGTGTTAGTTTTTGCAGTTACACTTAAACTTTCGAATATATTTCATAAATAATTTGCTGAAAATGATATTCTTTGATGAATTCACAAACTATTATCATTTGTTAATGTAATTTTTCATCCCAAATAAAACTGTTGTAGGAAATTCAACAATATTTTTACCTTTACTTTCTTGCTGCATTTTAAAAGTAATAATCAAAATGAAAAAAAGTAATATATGCTTCAATCTATATATTAATAATGTCTTATTAATTATAAATTTAAATTATAATTAATTTAAAATTGAATGAACTNTAAAAATTATTTTAAAACAGTGATATTGATAAATGCCTTTATAGACTTTTAAATTTTCTTCTGATTGCAGGTTAAAATAATTATATTTTTACGATAAAATCACATGTTACCTCTTTACATGGGTAAACATTTTGAAGCACATTTAAGTCTTGTTCTTTTCATGTTATAGCATAATACTTGGAAGAATTGATTTTAATTATTTTTATGGATAGAAAACCATATTCTAGAAATCAGATGTAATTTATTTAATGTTTTTATACTTTTTAAAGATATTAAATTATTTCTATTTTTCTAGCTTTGGCTGATATTCATCAATGATATGACATTAAAACATTTATTTATGTTTTGATGAAGATCGATTGTTAATTTCTTTGGTTAAAAATCATATGTTTAAGAAAATAAAATTTTTTCTTTAAAAAAATTTCAACCTGAAAGCTGTATTGATAGTCTACCGAACTTAATTTGTCGGATTAAAGAGACATACATTCATAAAAAAATTTCAGTTAAAACAACAATTAAATACAGGTACTTCATCTGGAAATGCTTTATTGAAGTGGATAAAAATATCAAAAGAATTAATTAGAAATGAAATATTTAAATTTAAATTAATATCTATGGGTAAATAGATTTTTTATANTCACATTTGTTTTATACAGGAATAATCTCGATTATTGCAATTCTCAATTTATTTTGGTTTATAATTTGGTACCAAAATTCCAATTATTGCACTTTAAATTTGAATTACATTTGAAGTCTAACCCAGTCATCCTCCGTTGTTCAGCTGTCACTGCTGGCAGTACAATAGCTGTGCCATAGTGGGTGATGAAGAGGTAGCAGGTCTGTTGCCAACTAATGTCTAGTGTCCTAGTCACCTCTTTGAAATTACAAGTCATTTGCATCTCTTGAAAGATAAGCAATTAGGGCTTTGACCTAACTGACAGGCAAAGAGGCTCTTATGTGAGCAGTACTGCTACTGTAATGTTCAAGAAGTGAGCCCTTAACAGATCTTGTCACTTGATTGATCCATGATTTCCAGTGAATCATGGCAGTGCTTGATGTATCTCAATTCATAAACATATGATGGCCAACTTCAGCCAATATTTCAGTTTTTAAATCAAAGTGACCCTGGCTTATCTCCTGTCTTGTTGTCATGCCCACATGATTTCACTGCTAATTTTGCAAAAACAAAGGGTGACCCACACATTTTCCTGCTCAGTGTGGCTTTGTTTCTCATTGTATGGGCATTACCCCGTTCATCTAGCCAAACAATTCCATTGCTTTCCTTTCCTTTTAGCTCCATCATGGGACCAAAGAAAGTGTCCAGAGCCAGTAGCCCTTCGAATGCTATGTTAAATGTTCATTTATTCTTTACATTAGTCTTTTATATTCATTTTATATTAGTTTCTTATTGTTTTTATTATTAAACACTATATTTATTCTCTGTAAAATGTGTTTTTGGTATGCATTTTGGAATATATAGAATGAATTAATTGGATTTACATTAATTCATATGGAAATAATTGCCTTAGTTTTCGTCGGTTTCAGATTTTACTGATTGTTTTAGGATGGATTATTGATGAAAACCGAGGTATCGCTGTATATTGTTCTAGTATATATTATTGGTTCACAAACATTTTTTTTATCGTAAAGAGAGTTTTGTAAGTTGATCTTAGAGTAATTTATAAAATCAATTATTATTAATTAATGCATATAGTTATGAAAACAATAATTAGAGTGCATATATTGTTTATTCTTTGCTGTCTTATAAAAAAAATTTTTTAAATTTAGTTTTAACCATTCAGAGATCTTGGCTAATCTTGCAGATACATTCAGAATAATTTTTTAAATACTTTTGATTTGAAATGGTATAGAATCTGGCAAATTTGAGAAACTAATCTCAAGGGACTGATGATATTGATTAGCTAGAATACGCTGACTCAGTGCTGATCTCAGTGCTAATCTAGAATACCAATTTTCAATGCTGACTCAGTGCTGATCTCAACATTCGTTAAAATTCGTTCCTTTTTTCAATGTTGAGATAGCACTGTTGTCAGCACTGATTCAATGCACTCAGCAATCAACAGATATGTTGACTGCTACTTTCCAATGAATTGTGGGTAATTGGTAAGACATTTGAATGGAATCCATCTTGCTGAGAATGGAATTATGGGAACTAAGCACTTTGTACTCGAGTTGGATTATCAACAGTTTTGTTTGAATTATAAAATAGAAATTTAAAAAGTTTTTAAATTATTTAAATGTTTGAAAATTTATAGTAATATAATTATATATGTTTCAAAAGTACACAAAAAACAAACTTTTTTTGTAACTTAATAACATTTATTACATGTTATCTTCAGATACTTAATTTCTGAATGTGCCACTTATAAAGTTCTAACTGGCTAGAAAGGAACAAAAAATTGTTTCTTTGAATGTACATTTGTTCTCATAGGAAAATACACAGTTACAGCTGTTTTTCAACATATTCACCTTTGAGGCCAGATATTTGTCATAGTAACAGAACTGTTTTTTAAACCCTCTTCAAAGAAGTATTCCACAAACATACAGTCTTGCATGATTGTCTGCAGCTTTGTTGCTGTGGAGCAATAATAAATGTCAAAAGTTATTGTAAGACCCTGAAAAAATTACAGCAGGCTATTCAAAACAAAAGATGTGACCTGCTGAGCTCTGCAGTAATTTTACTTCATGATAATGCAAAGCCATATTCCACCTGCAGCATGTCAGAATTACTAAAAATATTCAAGTGGGATCTTTTAACATCTATTATAAAAGTCCTGAGAATTTTTTGACTTTCCCTGTATTTTGCATTTGAAGTTTTTGGGAGAACAACAATTATGCAGTGACAAATAGCTGCAGACAACTGCAAGGTTTGGTCTATAAGTTTGCAGTAGACTTCTTTGATGAAGTCTACTGCAAACTGTGCATATTTGTCACTGCACTTGCAAAAGCATTACTGTCACTATGATAAATTTCTAAACCTTAAAAGTGAATGTGTTGAAAAATAGTTGTAACTATGTATTTTTCTATGACAATAAATGTAAGTTTAAAGAAGTAAATTTCTGTTCCTTTCTAGCTGATCAGAACTGGTTGTACTGTACCTCATAATTTCCATTATATCATTTAAACCTGTAGCTGTAACAATTCTTTTAGTAGCAATAATCCACAAAACCTTTCTATAACAGTGTTGTGTCCTATAACAAACTTCATGAACGTTTTCGACCTCCACCGAGGTCTGCTTCAGGTGGTGACTAAACGGTATCTCCTCTTGACCATTGGGACAATGACGCCCGAGATGTAAATAATGCGTGTATCGTGTTTCACCCCTTCGCTTGACAACACTGTTATAGAAAGGATTATTGTTACTCAATGCAGTGTTCGAATTAGTAGTTGTTTTGTCTTTTAGTAGCTCAATTAATTGTATATAAATATTCTTTTAATTTTGCTGTTTATTAACATAATGATTTTTAATGATAATTTTCTATGGATAGGTAGATTATATTTTATTAGTATTTCTATTTTAATTTTATTTAGTATAATGCAAATTATATTATAAATCAATTAACAATACATTTTCACTAAGAAAACCTTTACTTTCAGCTATAAATGTAGATATTATTTAATTATTACTGATTTTACAACAAAGCCAAAGTGAATAAATAAAGCAGAACTAAATCTGTAAGCTTTTTTTTATTTTCTTGAAAATCCCTTTTTTATAAAGTATATTTTTCCTATTTAATATCATCACATTCTTATATAAATGCTTTGTATAAGAAACATCAATAGGATGTACAGGGTGATACAATAGCATGCAAAACTAAATACTTTTTCATGAAACTGCTGATTTTCATTGAAGTTCATTTGGGGGGCGTGTCTAGCCTGCGGAGGTGTTGGTGACTTTTTTTCTGAGCTGTTGTGGCAACGTTAGACATGGAATTTTTACAACAGAATATTAAGTGTAGAACTGAATTAAGTAGTTCAAATGTTGTATTAACTAGAATAAAAATTTTTATATTACTAATGATTGCCGGAATTGAGTTAAATCCCGGACCTTTTCCTCGATCTCCTCCAATATCAAGTCAAGTAGTTATGCAAAAAAGGGGACGAGGGAGACCACGTAAAGAGCATACAAGAGATATAGAAGAAAATACTCAGACAAGCGAAATGTCAGGAGAGGAATACTTATTTGAGGAACATTCCAAGAGCACTACAGATATCTCGAGGTATGCTAATATAAAAGACTATTTCGAACCGGAAGAAGATTTATCAACAAAGACTACTGAACCTGAATACTCAATTAAATCGGTCTATGAATTAATCCAAGACAAATTTGAAAGATTGAACTTCGAGATCCGGTTCCTGAAAGCTGAAATGAACAAAATGAACGAAGAAAATTTAAAGCTCAAAGAAGAGTTAAAAGATATGTGTAAAAAAAAAAATACATTGAAGTTCATTTCTGATACATTTCTAATTATTTATTCACTACCAGATATGATTATGGCAATTTTTTTTTGTCCATCCATGATATTAATAGATTAATTTTAAAAAAATATAAAAGAAATGTGCAATTATTTTTTTTTGTCACAATGTTCTTAATTTTTAAGTGTCTTTTCCCTGTACATCATGCTTTTCATGTTAGCAGTAGAGTTGTGCCAGTCATCTATCTAACTTCATTCAAGAGAAAAGTTTTGAATTGATATAATGTGACTTCCCATTTGCACTGGAAGTCACATTATAGTTAATCTGGGTCTCCTGTCCCTAAGCTTTTCACATCTGGTCTTGACTTTCATTTATCTATGTTCTCAAGATTAAGGAAGGATAGACGAATGGATGACAGTGGGAATTAATAGTTTTATAATTTTTCAAATTGCAGCTCAACAAAGTCATCTTCAAATTATATTCAAACACCAGGAACAAAACAGTCTTTCTTTACAGGGATGATCTTTCATTTGAGGCTATTGCCTCTGCAAAAATATGTAAAACAGTTAAAATATTCACTGTTGATAAGCAATAATTAAAAAAATACATAATTTTAATTAAGAATGCAGATGATATTATTACAGTTTTAAAAAAAATACGTTAATGGCACCAGTAGTAAGCCATTTAAAACTGTTTTTGACTTTGATATTTTTTATTTTTCAGAAGATCATTTAGTAATTAATAGATCTGCTAAAACTATATATTAATTGAACAAAATTTAATTTTTTATTTGAATATTTTCAAATTATATGTAACTAGTAGACCCCGTCACGCGTTGTTGTGGCTCAAAATGTATCTATTATAAATGTATAACACTTCCCCCGTGGGGGGAATTTTTCAAAAAATTCCTTCTTAGTGTACATTCTGTTGACGCACCCTATTAAAATGCAATCAAAAATGCAAAAACCCACATCTAAAATAGTATAATAGAAGCCAAGTTCTTCACGGTAAGCCTTAATCCTAACCATCTCCCCCCAGTGGGAGAAATTTTGACATGTATATTATATAAAAACACATGCGTATTCGAATGTAGTGTTGTGTCAAAATTTCAAAGGAATCGGTAGGAACAAACAAACATTACATTTTTATTTATATAGATAGATAGAAGATAATCTGCTTTAGTTCATCCTCACAGAAAAGCAAACTTAGGTCGTTGTACTCGTAGCGTCATCTGTTTGACATAAAAGCCTTAACCCTAGATAATATCTTTTAATTATATGAATGTTTAACGGAATAATATACAGCCTATGTCCACTCTGAAGTTCCATTCTAAATATTGGTGAAAGAATTTTTGAAATCTGATGAGTAGTTTTGGAGATTACCTCCTACTTACAAACTTACAAACATTGCCTCTTTATAATATTAGTATAGATTATTAGGATTAAAAGACTTTAAGCCAAATATTTTTTGATAGTATTTAGTTATTTAAGATAATTATATGCAAGTACTACAAACCAAAGTTTGGCCAAAATGCAAATATCAAAGAGACATTTACTTCCAACAGATTGTGTGCTACTGATTATCGTGTATGACAGATGTATGAGATAGGGCTTGATTGAATGGCACCATGATCAACCAGTCTACAGACTCTTGAACCTAAAACATAAAAAATGAATAAATTTATAGACACATTAAGCTAGAAATGTCAGTTTATGGAAATTTTATTATTGAAGACTAACACATTTTAAACATTTTAAAGTTGAAGTATATGTGAATGGCTTTGACTTTCTTAATCTATAGTAAATAGTATAATAATAGTATTAGTGTAGTATAATATTGCTATACTAAACAGGGCTTCTTAAACTATGGATCGTAACCCCATTTGGGGTCGCGAGATTTTGATGCAAAATATTGAAAATAATTTGTGAGAGTTTGAAAATGGCACACTTTGTGTCATAGGTTTCATGAGTTGCACTTTGTGTCACTTCTGGTGCAGCGAGACAGCGATTCAGCAACACTGATTGTAGTGTGAACTAGTGTAGTATTGTTGCTTTTCAGTGTATTCAGTTGTCCCTGTTCCACTGTAACACAAGAGTGAACTGTGGTAGTACACCATTATTGTTTTTGCAAATTTGTATATATCTTTATTTTATATATTTTTTTTGGGGGGGGAGGTCACGAAAAAAATCACAATCATAAATGGGGGTCGTGAATAAAAAAAAGTTTAAGAAGCCCTGCTATAGATTAAGAAAGACAAAGCCATTTTTAGAAGTAACTTAATACATTCTGCAACCTCCAAAATCATATTAATAATGCTGTGTAAAATATATATTAAAATTACCTTTGAATTACATAGAAATTTTCACAAATAGAAAAAAATTTATTAAAGTTTGTTGGAAACTGCTTACAAAAAATTGTCTTTGAATTGAGTTGAAAATTTAGAAGTTTGAAGTTCATTTTTTTAACTTAGAAGATTTTTGTTTTTTAAATAAAACATAATACAAAATATTATTGTAAATTTTTATAAGATTTTGAAAACCAAAAATGATCAATACTCCGATCAGTCAATCTGGTTATTATTTTAATAATGAAAAGTCCCACTACTGAGTCCCTTTCCAGTTCAATGGATGTGGGTGGAATCATCTTTAGTGCATTTAAGAGAAGACAAATGTTATATGTTTTTTCACCCGTAGTGTCGAAGATTTCTAGTTCATTTTTGCGTTGCATTGCAGTACTTCTTTGTTCCCATGTATTCTTGATTTATCTACCTTGGCTGCTTTAATGGCGGTATCAAGGTTATAGCCTGATAATTCGGCAGTTCGTCTGGGTTTAATAATCAGGTTTATGAAGACACGTCTGCAAGTACGAAGTACTTGCAGACGTGTCTTCACAGGACAAGGATAGAAACACGTGTCACGTACTTGCAGACGTNCCAATGAATTGTGGGTAATTGGTAAGACATTTGAATGGAATCCATCTTGCTGAGAATGGAATTATGGGAACTAAGCACTTTGTACTCGAGTTGGAACATTGTTGATGACCTGATAATTCGGCAGTTCGTCTGGGTTTAATAATCAGGTTTATGAAGACACGTCTGCAAGTACTTCGTACTTGCAGACGTGTCTTCACAGGACAAGGATAGAAACACGTGTCACGTACTTGCAGACGTGTCTTCACAATTGGACAAGGATAGAAACACATCTGCAAGGATAGAAACACATCTGATGTGTTTCTATCCTTGTCCAATTTACACAACCTGGCATAATGCAGTTATTAGCCACGATGGATGAAGGTGTGACATGAGAGGAAGGGGGAGAAGCCCACCAAGCAGCTTAGCAAGTGCCTTTTCAAGGTAGTAGGTGGGGTGGGACCTCTTGGGGACTCTCTCCCTATAACGTTCCTTAATGCCTTTTTTGTGTGAATTTTCTTTTGAGTCAGTACAATTATTGGCCCGGTTCCTGAAAGCTGAAATGAACAAAATGAACGAAGAAAATTTAAAGCTCAAAGAAGAGTTAAAAGATATGTGTAAAAAAAAAAATACATTGAAGTTCATTTCTGATACATTTCTAATTATTTATTCACTACCAGATATGATTATGGCAATTTTTTTTTGTCCATCCATGATATTAATAGATTAATTTTAAAAAAATATAAAAGAAATGTGCAATTATTTTTTTTTGTCACAATGTTCTTAATTTTTAAGTGTCTTTTCCCTGTACATCATGCTTTTCATGTTAGCAGTAGAGTTGTGCCAGTCATCTATCTAACTTCATTCAAGAGAAAAGTTTTGAATTGATATAATGTGACTTCCCATTTGCACTGGAAGTCACATTATAGTTAATCTGGGTCTCCTGTCCCTAAGCTTTTCACATCTGGTCTTGACTTTCATTTATCTATGTTCTCAAGATTAAGGAAGGATAGACGAATGGATGACAGTGGGAATTAATAGTTTTATAATTTTTCAAATTGCAGCTCAACAAAGTCATCTTCAAATTATATTCAAACACCAGGAACAAAACAGTCTTTCTTTACAGGGATGATCTTTCATTTGAGGCTATTGCCTCTGCAAAAATATGTAAAACAGTTAAAATATTCACTGTTGATAAGCAATAATTAAAAAAATACATAATTTTAATTAAGAATGCAGATGATATTATTACAGTTTTAAAAAAAATACGTTAATGGCACCAGTAGTAAGCCATTTAAAACTGTTTTTGACTTTGATATTTTTTATTTTTCAGAAGATCATTTAGTAATTAATAGATCTGCTAAAACTATATATTAATTGAACAAAATTTAATTTTTTATTTGAATATTTTCAAATTATATGTAACTAGTAGACCCCGTCACGCGTTGTTGTGGCTCAAAATGTATCTATTATAAATGTATAACACTTCCCCCGTGGGGGGAATTTTTCAAAAAATTCCTTCTTAGTGTACATTCTGTTGACGCACCCTATTAAAATGCAATCAAAAATGCAAAAACCCACATCTAAAATAGTATAATAGAAGCCAAGTTCTTCACGGTAAGCCTTAATCCTAACCATCTCCCCCCAGTGGGAGAAATTTTGACATGTATATTATATAAAAACACATGCGTATTCGAATGTAGTGTTGTGTCAAAATTTCAAAGGAATCGGTAGGAACAAACAAACATTACATTTTTATTTATATAGATAGATAGAAGATAATCTGCTTTAGTTCATCCTCACAGAAAAGCAAACTTAGGTCGTTGTACTCGTAGCGTCATCTGTTTGACATAAAAGCCTTAACCCTAGATAATATCTTTTAATTATATGAATGTTTAACGGAATAATATACAGCCTATGTCCACTCTGAAGTTCCATTCTAAATATTGGTGAAAGAATTTTTGAAATCGGATGAGTANTCACAAACTATACAAGTTATACAGGCATGGGAAGACATCTAAATACGTTGATTTAATGCCTGCCAGTTGGGCGGATCTAGGTTTTTCTAGGCCTAGGGCTTATTGAAGTCCAATGGGGCCCCATTTTTTGTTAATATTAATAATACTATAAATTATCATTAACTATTTTTTACTATACGATAATCCCATTGTTAATGAAAAAGTATTAAAAATTTATGATGATAATTCAATTTTTGTGGGCCCTCGACACTTGGGGTCCAGGGCTTAAGCCCTATTAGTCCCTATGTAGATCTGCCCCTGCTGCATGTATCATAGTGTGACACTACTGTGCACCTAGCAAGAGTGCATAGGTGCACAGTAGTGTTGCCACCTTTTCAAAATCGCTGACCCGGACCTGCCGTCCGGGTCAGGTGAGGTTTGTTCGAACAGAAGTTCCTGACGCATGCACAATGTCATCTTGCAATGCGAAGAATAACGTGCTAAATCAGTTACAGTTAGGGACTAGAGAGACTTGGGTAGGAATAACGTAAGTAACCTAAATTAAGAAAGAAGTACAGATGACAGCTCTATTGGAGATTGGAGACGTGCACCAATCGTACAAGCAAAAAAAAAAAAAATTCGACAGGTTGAGCACGAAATTCCCGGACAAAATTGATAGTTCACCCGGGCAGTGAGTCAATTCCCGGACTGTCCGGGTGAAAACCGGACGGGTGGTAACACTAGTGCACAGGGTGAGCGCACTTCTTGCCGAAACATTACCAAACAGCAATAAACTTGGCCTTACTCACTTTCTTTTCTGTCACTACTACTAGATATGACCATATACATATTTTCATGAAATTCCGTCATGGTGTGACACTCAATTTCCACCAGTAGGCTATTCATTTGAAATAATTTCAACATTAGTGATTTTGGTCTGTTAAATTCCTTCACGAACGCGGACAATATTAAAAAGATACTGTGTTAGACGAAGTAAAAGATCGTTAAAACCTCCAAACAATGGACACTTCCCACTAACGGTCATTTTTACTTTCCTGCTCTTATAGATAACAAGAGGGAAAGTATGGCGATCGGTCCAAAATGACCCCGCCTAACATTAACATTTTTGGACTCCGGGCCTTGAAACGTCGAGAAATGCCAAAAAGGGGTATTTTTCTGGGTGTCTGCGTGTGGGGGGGTACAATTTTCTTCACCCTCTCAAGCTTATAACTCCTGTGCTTTCTGGAATTTTGCAAGGAGGTTTGTATATTAGGGTGATCGGTGCTATTAAATTTTGGCGGTGAAAAGTCGACGGGGTTCTTAAACATTTTTAACTGTTTCTGCCCTGTGGGCACCAAGAGGACCTCTAATAGCAAGCCCATTATGGGTTCGGCCAGGCCCACAATGGAGCGGCCGGGTGGTGAGATACGGGCCCCGAAATATCCGGAGGACTACCATCCAAAAAATTCCTAAGGCTTTTTCGGATTCGAACCCGGGACATTGAAACCTTGACCCTCGGCCGTCCAATAATTTTAAAGTATCATCGCAACACGCAATTTTAAATATTGTCGGAAAAGTTAAGCAACTCGTCGCTGGATTTTTTTTATTATTCAGAGGTTTGACTGTGATAATAATTAACAGACATTCTTATGACAATAATCAGTGATGCAATTAATGAATATTGGTACGATGGAAATTAGTAAATAAAATAGAGGTATTCTTGATAATTTTTGTATTCTTTATTCAGTATTCTTCCTAATTATTTTCCATTGTTTAAATAGCTGCACTCTAAACTACTTAAAAGTTTTCTACTAAATTAAAATTTCGTTTACTTTTCAACTCACCCTAAAGGATATTTATATTTAGCAATAAATGTCAAAGCAAAGCTTTTCTTAGCCATTACAAAAAAGAAAATCACTTTAAATTCTCGGTAGAATACAAAAGAATACTGAATAAAGAAAAAAATCCTGCGACACGAAGAGGAATGTCGGTAAGGGGAAATTATCAACAAAAGCTGTTTTGTCACGTGGTTTTCGCCCGCCCTTTCCGATCATTATATTACAATACAGCTTTCATCCTTTGTTTTCTATTTTTAATGTTTACGCGATAAAATATCGAACGTAACAAATCATTAAAATTTTATTTCTATTTACATTTTTAAATATGAATATTTAAGAATTTACATTTATCAATGGAACGATTGACTTTCCGCGTTGTATTTCCATTCGGTTTCCAAAGATTGTGAGATGTTCATTCTTTCAACTTTATCAGTTATCAACCTGTATATGTTGCTTCTCTGCTTTGGATAATCCTTCATATTCTTATTATAGGATGTAGAATTCATCTTTAATAGTCTGGGTCGAGAAGGAAGAGGCGGAGGTTCTTCTTTATTTGAAGATCTAGACTCCGTATTATATATAATTTCTTCGTAGATGTGATGAAGTTGTCCGTCACTGACCCTAGGAATTGTTGACGATTCATCACTCTTATCATCATTGGTTGCTTTGGTTGAATTGCTATTATTTATTAATTTCCTTTCCGTTTTTGGTATCATCTTTCCAGTTTGATTGATTTTATTTCTCTCTTTCGGTACGTTTATAATGGGCCCAGTCTTTGTAACGTTTAGAGAAAGAGTCGAGTTCTTTGGAGTTGTTGGAAGATCTGAAAAAAAGTAACATATTTACGTTTAAATTTTGAAATATTAGAGACGTTGCGGTCGAAGTTTTCATCTCTCAAACGTGAACGTCAAACGTCGAGCGCCGCTTACAAGATAGCGGCGCTCGACGTTCGACGTTCACGTTTGAGAGATGAAAACTTCGGCCGCAACATCTCTACTAGTAAAATAAATTGTTTAATAATATCAAATTAAGAAAATAATAGAAAATAAGATTCTTTTTTTGGACTCTCCACCACGTGGGCACCAAGAGGGCCTTGTTAGTCATACCCAGGATTCGGCCATGTTTATCAATAGGGCGAACGCGTAAAAGACGGGCCCCACATACCCTGGACAGACTATGTTTGGGATTGTTCGCCTGGATCCCCAGATTTAATTAAAACCATATTATTAAATAAGGCTAATTAATTTTGATTAACATAATATAATCAACGCGAATTATTTTGGTTTAATTTTATTCTGTAAAATATTTGAATATGGTGAAATAAGGGTAGATATCCAAAACAGGGCGTCAGACTATTGCTGTGGGAGACCCGGATTCGAATCCAGCAAGTTAAATGTCCAAGAACTTTTCATGGGCAATCGTGAGCCTGATGTTTGTTTGTTTAGTTAAGTTACGACAACGCAACACTTGGACGATCTGCCTAGGAGTATGCCTTCCGGGGGATCGTTTTAAGGCGTTACAGACGTAGAGAAAACTCGGAAAACTCCACGTGGTCAGCCAACCCACGACCGAACTCCCAGTGTTCGTGGAACGGAACCGCTTGACCACTGGTGGGCCTCGTGAGCCTGAAAAAAAGTCATTTTCTTTTGTTTTTCCTCTTCGTTTGAATATTACATACCTCGCAGCACTTGTGAAACAACATCTGGTATTCATTACATCAGATCTGATTTTAATTATGTAAGATAGTAGTTTCCCAGCAGTATTAGTTCATTGCTATCACTTTCTTTTACGTTATCCATTTTTTTTTGTTTTTTAAATTTAACTTTTGGCTCTCTGCCCCGTGGATACAAAGAGGATCTTTTTAATCGCATCCGTTGCGACCTTGCCGAATTCATAATGGGTTCGGCCGGGCCACAATAGCTGCGATCGGACGGTGAGGGATGGAGTCCGTTATGGACATCTACCTTTAAAAAATTCCTGGAAAATTTTTTAAAGGTAGATTCGTCCGGATTCAATCTCGGATCTCCAGAACGGTAGATTTACACATTAACCGCAAAATAATTTCTAGATTATTTATAATACTGCAATACAATGCAAATGCTACATAAATATTTATTATGGTGTAATACTTAGGGAATATTGACAAGAAAGTAACCGTGTCGGCAACAACGTAACATTCAATATTTATAGATGGCCTTCGTTTAATCACATCAAAGAAAAAATACATAGAATATGATCACGATGGGTCTGATTAAAAAGTCCGTTTTAGTGCCCACAGGGCTGAGAGTCAAAACTGGAAAAGAAGTAAAACTTATCAATGATATTTTACTTCAATCCTATTTTTCTTTTGATTTCATTATCAATTTTTTAATAACAAGAAAATTATTTATCAATGTGCAAAATATGCATAAAATATATATTTTTTTAATGTAAAAATATGAATAAAATGAATGTTAATCTCTGTAACTATTTTCGTGAAAATAATTATGGATAATAACTAAGATGAGATCATATTTTGAGAATATTGTGTAGGGAAGTTTTCACTAACATCACTAGTTGACACATTTAAACAATAAAATTGCACAAATACTTATAATTAATTTTAATACAATGTAATTTTTCAAGTTAAATCGTACGAATTTACTTTACTAATTAGTATATGAAGAAAGCTGGAAAGTTTTTATAGGATTGATGGGATAAGAGGTGATTTGCCGAAGAGAGCATACCTCTAGAAAGGACTTTCTAAGGAAAAACTGGCCACCATTTAGGTTCTGGACTAGTGAAGAAAACCAGAAAACTCCACATGGCCAGTCTATTGGTCAGGCCTAATTATCAGTGTTCGGTGGTTTTATCCACTCGGTTTCTGATGGGCCAACTTTTAGTATAAAATAAAAGGGCAATTGGGCATGTAATTAAATGAGATGGTACAGTACAATAATATGTAAAGATTAATAATGATTCATATGAAATGTCAATATATGAAGCGTTTAGTGCTGTAATGTTGTAAATGTCATTTTTCCCTAAATACGTTTTATTGAAGAATTGAATTCTAAACGCAACGTTTTCTGCTGCAAAATGTATTGTGGCGATAGTGGTACTGTATGTGACTGTATTTTGAAGTTGTATTTATGTGAAGCCATAACGTTTAAAGCGCCAAAGTGCAAATGAGGTGACTTTGCGCTTATATTTACATCATTTTGACATTCCAACATCTTTTCTTTCGAATAAAATGGCGCCTAAATGAAAAAGAACTCTTACAGTTAGACAGAAACTTTTACAATGCCCAATATCATTTTACACAATTAAAGTATAATCTGATGCTCTGATTGTGTAATTTATAATTTATATGGTTTGTGCTAAAGTCTGGCAAGGACACGCACAAGAGGAATAGGAATATTACATAGATTACAAGTATGTACTTAGAAACAACTAACTCGTAGGAACAAACTTATTTGGCATTATTGCAATTAGAAAAGCATCGTGTTGATAAGAATTGAATAGATAAAGTATGCATATAATTCGCTGTATATTCATACAGTTTTTACTATTTTTCTTTATTTGGTCTATTGTTTTTTATAGAGCAGTATTGACGTTGTTAAAAACTACAATAGTTACTTAGTTACTTGGAATAACTTAGAGGTTTCCAGATGGTGAGGGACGGGTGACAACATATCTGGGTCAAACTTCTCACAAAAATTCTCGCAATAATGACTGCAATTTAGTCATTATATCATCAAAGTTTGATTTCATTCAGTAGGATTCTGTGTACCATTTTATTTTAGTTATATTTAAAATATACTTTTGTGTACTAAAAATTAGGAAAATCTTAATTTTATTAGAGTAAAATACTTCCTACGAAAATTGTAATTCGGCATGTTTTAATCAAAAGTGTAGGGAGCAAGAATTTTTTACATAAAAGGGGAGAAACGTCATTTTGAAAACAAATGGAGAAATAAAGTCGGAATGATCACACGATTCGGATCGGATCGATGAGATAAGACAGTGGTTTCAATCGGGGTGCCGCGGAACACGAGGATGCCATAACAACCTTTCAGGGGTGCCGCGGAATGCTGAGCAGGGCCATAACACTTCTTACGTTTATTATTAAAAATACGAAAAGCACAGTAACTCTGCATCGACGAAGAAGTGGGGTGCATCAAGAAAAAAAATTACCAAGTTGGGGATGCCTCTATTAGAAAAAGCTTGAAAAAACACTGAGAGGAGGCAACGCAACACATGAACGATTTGCCAAAGGGGGAACTTTCTATGGGAAACTAGCCTCCATTTAGACGTTGGTCAGATACGAACCCGAGACCAGTGTTCGGTGGTTTTATACATTCGACCATAAATGGGCAATTTCGTTTAAGAAAAAAACACAATCTGTTCCTGAAGTTAAATATTATTTTTAAAGGTTTTATTTATTGTTGTCAAACTAAATCTATTACAAATTAAATGTATTATTTTGAATAAAATCTATTTGTAAGCTAACCTATGCATATAAAATGTTCATGACGTTCATAGAAAACACGTGTAGTTTATCTAATGACTCATTATTTAATCACTTGGGCCTGTTGACTCATAAATGTTACTGGTTCATTTCTTCTAAGCAGTGTTTTCTTAATCATTCCACTAATTTTATGTTGATTGAAGGTTTGAACACAAATTAGAATTTAAAAAAAAACTAGTCTGCGAGACAAATTGTAAAATTTATACATGTAGGCTATATTATGATCAAATCTGTGCAGTGTCCATATCATATTAAACGGCTGATTGCAAAAAAGAAAAAAACAAAATACGAGGTCACGTATGAAAGAATGTTACTAATGAATTTCTTTAGAGAATTTTATATTATTATTAGGCCTAATAATTAATTGTGTAATATTTTAAAGAGCATAAAACCTATAAAAGTTATTACTGAGGGATTAAAACAGCTTATAAAAATGTAATTATAACAGTAAGCATTGTTAAATGATAGGAATTTTTCTATTTAATTAATAGATGCTCACCTTTTACATTCCGTTCGATCAGACAATCATCATCGGCAGAAAAACCATCAGGAAATTCCACTTTATCCAGGTCATAGTAAACAAGTTTCCCGTGTAAAATATTATCAATTTCTTCTTCTAAAGTGTATCCACTGGCGGGTGTCAAACGACTTTTTAGATTATTACAAACAGGATCTTTCAAAATGGACTTTGACTTTCTCGATTTCGGTGTGTTTCTGTTACGCTTTGATCTCGATAAGGTCTTCACGGTTTCCGAAAATCTCACCATCCTAGAAGATCGAGATAACTGTTTATCGTAGGTTGCCCTATTTAGATAATTTGTAGTAACATCATTAGACTGGGCAAGTTTTTCTTTAGCGTAAGAAAGCTGAGAAGAAAAATGATTATTTTCGTGTTCACACGAGGATCTTCGACCTTGGCGTTTTTCTTGCGCTTCCTTTGACTTCGAATTTGATATTTCGTTGGCTGTTTGATGACGTCCAATTACTTTCGTTCCCATAACGATTTTCGGTTTGTTGGATCGTGACGAGTAGGAGGGCGTATAATTATAGCAAATTTCGTTTAATTCGGGTGTCGGACAGTGGCTCTTGTATCCGCTATCCACCGACCCAGCGTATGCCACGTAATTGTTACATGTATTATCTGATTTCCAATCGATCAGATCATAGTAATCGTCCGACTCGCAGGTCAGAGTGTTGATGGTATCTAACAGAGGATTTGTTACTGTTAAAGGATGGCGATCGTCCTCCAAAAGTTCTCCCTTTCTTTCGTGGTTCTTGATGACGTCTTTTAAAATCGAATACATCTGACACATTTGCTGTTGAAAGCAATCACCCTGTTGTCTTAGTTTCGTCTGAAATTTAGGGGAAAAAAAAGGCATATATTAGGAAAATTTCGGCTTTCTTTGAATTGTATATTAAACAAATTTGCCATCATTTTTTATAATTGTTTATCTCGTTTGATGTAGCCGCTCTTAAGAGTGGATAACGTAAGCTTTTTAGTTGTAATGAGGTCAATGTAGTGATTTGAAAAGTGCTTGTTTATTATTATTATTATCATTGTGGGAAATGGATTTAAGTTTCGTGTAAAAAGTCACTTTTTTTGAAATTAAATATATCAGTTACTGTTAATTAAGGCATAAGCTAAAACCCGAAAATTTTAACTATAATTACACATTTACTCTACTTAATAACCTGGAATTTTGAACGAATCCAAATATACGATTATCCAAACAATTTATTTCTGTAAAGGAAATCTTTGTTAATTGTTAAAAGTGTGAGTAACGTGGGGCGAATGACACGAACAAGACAAGGTCGAATAGTAATTTAATATCCATTCGCACAAAACCAATTGCTGTCTGGCCCATAAGGCTCTTAACTAACAAACAGAAACATTGACTTCCAGAAATTTGATCCGGATGACACGAGAAGAGTGTTTTTTTTTTTCCTCTTCTCCCCTTCTCCGTTCCGGCAAAGTGTACTGTACGTGGGAATTTATAAACATCGCATTGAAAACATTTTAAGTAAGGGAGGCATTAAAAGGAAGTATCGGCTTTTACGTGAACTTAGGCATTACTTCGTTCCTGGTTATACACTTTCCCCATTTAAATATTTGTATAACGATGCGAGTTATTCACCGAATAACATATTTTGTTCTTCGATTAAGTCCTTTTATTCTAATCTTTCAAGAAATCTCAATATCTATTTACTCGAATATACTAGTAACTTTCAATTCGATTTTCTTAAATAATTTTTAAAATATTAAATAGTATTTTAATTATGTTTACTAATATTACTGTAAATTATTTATAAAATTAAAATTTAGAAAAATAAAAAAAAAAATAAATAAAAGAACTTTCTTCGTAGCATGTTACATTTTACACTTTCATCTCTCGAAATAGATACTTTGGAACAGCTGACTTCCATCGGATATCCCCATAAATAACTTGAAATTCCACTAAGTAGGAATTCGAAGTAAAATTTTTCTCAGAAAAATCGATTAATTCCTTTTTTTCTCCTCCTCCTCCTCCTTCTTCTTCAGGAGATTAATGAGAAATTACAGAAAAATACCCATAAATAGTTAAATATGAATTGACAAAAGTGCAAACAAAGAGAATAATTCCTATCCCCAGAAGGAATCTTTTCAGCTGTTTGGCAGATGTTACGAATTCTATGGGAAGTGGGGGAGTTGACAACTCAGCCGGAACGACTGCATCCCTCTGCTATTATCGCCAACTATCGTGGTTCTTATGATTCAAAAGACAGAGTGGGGATCTAGTCCACGTGTCTCGCACGAGAATGACCTTACCGACCTTAATTCCAGTTTAACAATATATAAAAAGTATTATTTAGATTTAAATATATTTAAATAAACGAAATATACTAAACTAAACTATAAACGATATCATTTTTAACACAATTTATTTATTTATTTTTTAAATAAATATATATACATATAATTATACGCGAATATAAGGAATGCATAGATAAACTTACCGTTTCTCTTTTTAATTCTGCCAGCAAATAATCCATTCGCGTGTTGTTCGCCATCAGTACTTTTCACTGGAGAGACTCGAGATGCAGCTAGTCAGCCATTTGACTAGGGGTGCAATGGTATAGGGTGCCTGGAGGGAAGCGCAGTCGTTCGCTTGTCGGCTGGATTGGTGAGAAGTATGTATCGTGTTTGAGTGATGCTCGACCAATGTACTCTACATTAGCTATACTTCTTCTATTCTTTCAAGCAACCATAAATTTCTACGTCTTATAATCTTTATCATTCTCTCTTTCCTGGTATATATCTTTCTTCGAAACGGAAAATTAAAAAAAAAATAAATAATATAAACATGATCATACATTTTTCAATATTAACACAACAATAAATTGGCTAAAATTAAAAAAAAAAAACTAACTATTTTCTGTAAATTAATAAACCCAATGAAAAATTATTATATATTATAGAAATTAATCAGCCCGTTTGAATAAATATTCTTCAGTAATTGCTAAATTTCTATTCTATATTGACCTAGAATGGGTTAATACATATTCGATCATCTCCCCTCCCCCCAATTTTGGTCATAAGAGAGAAAGAAAGGCTTTTCCGAATGCTTTTCCCCCCTTGTCTTGAAAAAAAAGAAAGAAAGAAAGGGGGAAAAAGTGCAGATCATGGAACTGGTTGAAGATAGTGTTGGCAGATTAATCAATCTTGATGGCATCTACTACTAGATATCTCGAGGGAATGAAAAGAGAGAGAGAGAGAGAAAAAAAAACTCTNTAATTAGCGTTGAAATCAAGAAAACGTTTACAATATTCTGAAAATGGTAATTATTAGCGATTATTTTTGCAACAAAGTGGAATTTCGAGATAAATTTAAAATGTGCGCAACGAAAGAAATGCACTTGTTATCTCCGCCTTTCAAAATGTCCCGAACTTGCAACAGAACGTTGAAGGCGGAGTAGAGCGAACTGTACACCTATTAACCAGAAAAAGAACAATTAATTTTTTTCTATTTTTTTCACGTTTTAAAATCTTTACAGCTGTAAATTAATTGCTACAGAACTCGAATTAATACTCTACGTATGTTTCTTATATTTGATAAACTTCCATATACCACCTTTACCGGACATCCCTTCGACACAACGAAATAACCACCGCAACTAAATCCCAGTTCGTTTTCTCGAAATTTTTTCATGAAATCCAACATCTGAATAAATAAAAATTTTAATAATTAAAAGAAATACGATTATACAAGTACAGTTTTATTTATAATTATTCAAAATACAATAAACTTACTTTTATTTTGTCTTCTACCGCCAAACGAGCGGAAGCGAAGATTCTTATTTCTTGAAAAGAATCATAAACCTAAACATATAAAATTAAAAAAATGTCATTGAAAATACAAAATTGATACAAATTCTTATTCTGCCCAACAGAACTTACGCATGCCGAAATACGGGAAACAGCAAAAGAAAACAACAATGCTAGAATAATGCAAACGACGGTGGCGAAACATAATAATAGCCGAAAAATTATATCCAGTTCAACGAAAAAAGAATGGTAGATAAGTAAGGCTAAGATATAAATTACTATGCCAAATAAAACGAAAAATAGCTCCTTCCATTTATTATTCATCTGATTTATTAGATCATAAATCTCTGCATGCTTCCAGATGATTTCGTCCACATCAGACTTTGCGCATCTATTTCTGGTTAATTGGAATTGTTTCGCTAACTCTTTGAATCTCTCCAGTATCAGAAGGCCTACCGTTAACGATGCCGGTATAATCCATAAATAAAATGCAATTACGTAATTACCAATTAGAGTAAACGAAAGAGAGCAAAAAAGTGCTCGAAAAGAACTCGAATCCTTCTCTAGTACCGGAAAGAAAACAAGCGAGGAAATCAAAGCGTAAGCAATAAAATTTAACAGAAAATAAACACCGAAAACTCCTAACATTACCAATTGATACCGAAACAATTTTTCCTTCTCGCCGGTGTAACTCGATATTTTCATGTCAAAGCTTATTTTTTTCCTACCCATATGTATGCAAAGAATGCAACCAATATTAATGAAATAAATGGCCATTTTCAGAAAAGGATGCATTTCTTCACCGTTATATCTATCAATAGGACTACAGAATACAACATTCTCTTTAGTTGCAAGACTCTGAAGGACAAATACAATTGTTTGAAAAACCAACAATATCAGAATGTATTTCCTGTAAAATTCTATTATTTTTGATTGTCTGGCGTTCAACTGGCGACAATCGCAGCGTTTGTAAAAAATATCGCCAAAAACTATAGAAATAGAGATTATGGGATAAAGCGTACAGTAAACACAATTCTCCGCCATATTGCATCTAACCAGAAGCAATGGAGCTTATTACTCTATAACATTTCTAATGTACTACTCTAATGCTGTTTTCTAGAAACAGTGACGATTGTCCCTTCTCCTTCCACGTGTATTCGCTTATATTAGAACGCAAATAAGCGAAATAGGTTTACTCATCTATGCGCTGTGCAGAATTTTATGATCGTAATGCAATCGATCAATATCAATTCAATTTGAAACGAGCTTATTTTTGCGAATGAATAATTCTTTATTTCTAGTTCTAATAATGGAATTCGATTCTATTTTCAATAATAACTAAGGTGTTATTACATGGACTACAGTAGTTTGAATCGATTGAATTAACCGTTTGGGCTCTGCCCTTATTGCTATTATTATTATTATTATCAACCCATCTCCATTATTTTATAAAATCTAATAAAATAATAAAATCAGTTTTTATTCTTTTCAAAGACAGTTTTTGTTTACTATGGCTAGTCAGTGGCCGAGTAGATAAAACTCTGGACACAAAGTCGAAGGTTCACGTGTCACCAATCGGTCGGCCCACGTAGAATTATCCGAGTTTTATTCACGTGTTAAACACCTACACATGGTCCAGTTTTCTCCATGAAAGTCACGGGAGGCTTTCCCCCTTTGGCAGATTGCCCCTGTTGCGGTACCTTAAATACAAGATACTCAAGACGTATGTCCATGGTCGTAGCCAGGAAGGGGCATGGGTGGGCACGGCCCCCCCAGTTAACCTGGTGCCCCTCCCCAGAAAATTACAGCCGAGAAAATGTTGAGCCGATTTGCAAAAAGAAACAAAAAGCTGAAGCTAATTTAATTGGGTGTAGTGTACCCACTGAAAGTCTAGATCAGGCATAGCCAACATACGGTTAATGAATTTATGCGGCCTGCGATTAATCTTTGAATAATGGACTTAACTTCAAACAATTGCTCAAATGGATCCGCGATAATTCCTTATATCCTCACAATGTGAACTGATAGGAAAGTTGAGAAATTCTGACCCCTAAAAAAAAGGTCAACGGCTTTCTGTGCCCAATGTGAAAAATGTATCTGTAATCTCCATGTACAGTTTAGTCTTTACGGGGTGACGCCACAATAAGATCTCGTATCACATGAAAATCTTGCTAGGGCCACCTCTGGTTCGGCCAGTGAAAAAGGTTTTCTTTCCAATTCGGTCCGGGGGAAAAAACTGTTGGCCACCCCTGGTCTAGATCTAGATTAAATACGGTTAACTATATTAAAGAATGGTAAAAATTAATTGATTGGTTAATTTTTGTTTAAGGCATTGCTGGAGTTTGATATTAATGTTACGAGAACGTATGATTAAAGGAAGTTTCATATTATATGTGTGCTAAGTTATTGTCGATTCCTATGGAAAATTCATTTGAATGAACAGTAATTTGAAATAATTCAATTTTGTGTCAGGCTGGACTCTATTAGGTCCCCCATAACAAAACTCTGGCTACGCCGATGCGTATGTCAATATTTATACAAGATCTTATATAACTTTTCAAAAGTGTAGTAAATAAATTATATAATTCATCAGAATTATATAAAGTAATACTCCGATATATTTTATTATCGTTATATAAATAGAAATTTTGCATACTGCATTTAAAATCATCAATAGCTCGTCGTTGTCTAATTTAAACTTTCATTACGTCTGACTCGCTCTAGATATGGCATATGCACCCCTCTATTTCTCCCTTTACTTACAATCTTCAAAATTTAATAGCAACAATGCACCACATGTAGAAATAATCCTGTCAAGTTTCAAAATACCAGCCAATTTCCTGTAGAAAATCCTTCGAGAAGGATTCAAAACTTGGCTTGGTTCTTGGCTGAATGGATAAAACCACTGAATACCAAGTTGTTGACCGCTGTTTTTTTAAACTGTTTCTTCCCTGTGGCCACTAAGAAGGGCTCTTTTATCAAGCCCATTATGGATTCGGCCAGGCCCACAATGGGGCGACCGGGTGGTGAGAGTCGGGGTTCGACGTATCCCGTTGGATTATTCCGAATAATTCCTAGAGAATTTCTACCCGTTCGGATTGGATCCCGGGTATTCCGGGTAGGTCGCTATTTTGAGCTCTCGGCCATCCGGCCGTCCAGCTGATCACGTTGAGTTTTCTTCAGATTGATAATGCCTAAATAAAGGCCAGTTTCCATTGAAAGTCCTCCCGAAAGTCATCCCCTCGGCAGGACGCCTATGCGTCGCGTTGTCTTTATATGTACAAAACAAATAATTCTGCTTTTCGAAGATATATCGACATAAATACTGGAATAATATATTCGTTAATAGATTAAAATCTTTTGCTCTCGTTAAAATTTCATGTACACGATGTTTTAGAAAATCACATTACCTTTTAACACGTTTAATAATTGAACACTATCTCAGACTAAGATGTTTTTATTGGGCAAAATTGAGAATGACCAATGAATATTGTGTATACGGTGCTGAATAAAGTGAATTTAGAAACGAGAGATACACTTTTTATAGTTTTTAAACTTTCCTATGCATTTATTCAGTTAAAAAATTATAATAATTGCGAGGCCCGGAAATGGTTCATAATTAAAAGAAAAGTATATTTTAATAAACTAAAACAACGAGAAAACAAATAATGTGAGTGTCGCTCTGGCGACACCTGACTTTGACATCGTCGTTCACAAAGAATAGAGGGAAAACAAATTTAAGGACAAAAGAAAATGAAAAAAGAATTGCTTAAACTTAAGACGCAAAAAGGAAAAAGGAAACGGGAATTTATAATATGAGCGTAGATGTCTTATTCATCGATAAATCGCGATCAGAGTCGAGAGGATGATTGTCGGATAAACCATCCCGGGCAGACCTTTCTCGCGACTTAAATTGGTGTCAATTTTCACTTCCAGACAGGTAAGAGACCAATCGGGGAGCGAGGAAGAGAAGGCCCGACTTATTAGAAAAAGTATATAAGTCCGAGTATCCGAGGGCAAGGGTTCGATCTGTCACCCGAAGGCCCTAGAACCATCCTGACGAAAGGAAATAAAATTACTCCACTCTAATTGGCGCGCTTACATAATTATGGCATGGCCGTGCGCAGAGGAGTGTGCTATCGTACCCGATCTCGGGTACGATTATAATTTTCGGAAGTTTTCCACAAATTATAATCGTAAAAATGGATGGTCGAATGGCCGAGCGGTCAAGGTGGTAGATTAGAAAGCCCTCTCTGTGATCACGGGGAAAAGAGTTTAAAAAATCGTAAAATCGAGTAAGATATGGAACATATTATTTTATGTGGTTTACTTGGTGTTTATACGCCGTTCGTGACCCCCCGCGAGACAGGAAGACACTTACTCTGAATACTTTATTCGGGATCCTACTTGAACCGGGCGATCTCCACTCTTATAAGGTAAGGTAGGGCAAGATGAGGACGTTAAGGTTTAAAAAGTCATAAGATGGCAACCACTTTGATGAGAAACATAATTTTTTTATTCTCGGCAATTACAACATTTGGTAATATATAATACAAAATTTAATTCTTGAAAAAACGTTTTTAAAAACAAGAAAATTTAATATTTTAAAATTATACGTAAATGCGCCATCTTGTCCCTCCCGTGGGGTAAGACGGGAATATTATTTTTATATACAAGAAAAACAAATTAAAATGATTAAACTGTCGTTTTCTTCAATATTGGCACAAGAACAACGCGCCCATTTATCATAGCGGCTACATTTATTATTATTTTCCGAATAAATAAATATAAAAGTTTGAACTTACTCGTACAGTACAGTATTTACTTTACCAGACGATACCGTCACTTCGCGCACGCTCAGTTCTCTATTTTGTAAGCAGACGATAGTTTGTTTTCGTGGAAAAAAATTTTTATTTCGATTGTTATCTCACATTTTATTTCTTGTTACGATAGTATTTAAAATTAAAAAATGTTTTCGCAAATAAAATAAAACGTAAAATCTAAATAATAAAATAATACAGTATATACTATACTGTACTGTATAAATTTATTAGATGATTTAAAAGTGAAATATTTCATTTTCTATAAAAAGATCATTTTTAAACTTATTATTTTATATATCGAAAAAATTATATAGAATTATCAATGACAACGAATTTAAAACTAGTTCGCTGCACTATATTGCGGTGCCTCTAGCGGCAGAATTAATGGTCAACCTTGGGCAAGATGGGGTACCCCGTCTTTCCCCAACGTGCACTTTTCATACTGACTACAAACACGGGTCGACTTTATTTCGAAACTAAACAATTTCAGTCTTAAAGGTTACTTCGAATACCATAATATCTTGGTCTAAAAGGTAATGTAAAAGTTCGCAACTGTGAAATCCGCGATTTTTACGCCGATGTCGGAAAAATCTTTGTAAATAACTCCGATGGAAAAACCCACTCTTGGTGAGAAGTATATCGGAGGTCACCGATTGTTTTCACATTATGGTGGGAAAGTTGACAGTTAGTTGATCGGAATGCACCGTAAGTGTCAACTGAAGTCGATCACGTGACTCATTTCCCACGAATAACGTATAAAAGCTCGAGTCCCCGAAAGCTCCGGGCGATCCCTCGGAAGTTATACTTGGTAGATGTGCCATATTTGTCTCCATACTCCGGACCGAAAGGACATACGACCAACCACAGCCATTTGAACTTCCATCGCCATTATCGAACATATTCAACGAACGCATATTAGACATATCCGCATAGAGGTATTGTACTTTTTAGAGCTTTGTGAACTCTCTCTCAGACTAGCAGGTAAAGCTATTAGAGCGTCCCTTTTGTACAGTGAATTTATTTAATCGCATTTAACCTATGTATCCTAGCTTAGTTATATAAATAAATGCTTGTTTTGTTTTTAAACCTGTCTCCTGTCTCTGAAGGACACCTGCCGACTTACCGACGCACTCCCCACTCAAATTTTTGCCCTCCTAGCCATCCGACAAGCCGAGAACGGGTTTTACCAACCTGTTGCAGAGTAAGTGGTCATTTGGGATGAGCTCAGTGGCCCACTGCTAATCTCACACAACGATGCTTACTTTGTAGAAACTTTGTAGCGAGCGTAAAATTAGATGAAGTATTGCCGAAACGTGGAAAACTGTCTTACTTCCAAACAAAGCGATTCGGACGTTCTCTCGTCCCGCGATCCCTTTTGAGGTTGACATTTAGTTCCCCAAATGACAGCTAGACGAAAGCGCGTTAACCACAAATAAACAGACGTCCCCGCCTTACCCCGTGGCCCCATCTTGCACCACCTTCCCCTACATTATTCAGGGTCGTCTCTCTTGCACGTCCCCCCTCTCTCTCTCTCTGATGTTGCCAGATCTGCCTGTAACACATATAACCTTACATCCTTGACCATGAGATTTTTGGGTGCGTTCGTTAATAGCAGTCTCCGCCATTTCGGATGGGAGCTGCTGTTTGTAGGCATCGGGGAACAAAGGCGAAAGAAAGAAAAAAATGGCGGCGCCCGTACTATCGACAGCATGGTGATGGCGGTATTTATCGTTTTAAAATATGCGTTTTTAGAGAGAAAAATTTTACAATTGAGCATTCAAAGTAGCTACGAAAAAAATTAGAATACCGGCTACCATTTGAGAATAAATTCGAGATGACAATTTACCGTGTGAACCAACGTGCGCTTTCACAACTTTCTAAGTTTTCATTCATAAAACCACGCAATGAACACCGAAACAAACTATCTGAGCCACTGAAGATGCCGTGTTGCTTTCCACCATAAACTACTACTAGAAGCTACCGTTTTTGCCATCCGATCAGAATATAGAAATGCATTCCGCAGGAGTTTTAATGAATGCCGCTCGCGCGGTGTTACGCCGGACCCCTTCTCGGAATAATGTTTTTAAATGCATAAAATAAAATTACAATAGGACCTGTTATATAAAAATATATTTATTTTTAAAATTTAAAAATTATATGATATATTGGGAACGTCACGTAGTTAGTTTCTGATGTTTTGTTATAAAATATTACGTTAATATAAATTCAAAATTAACGTATTTCATAAATAAATAAATTAAAAAAAAATAGCTCGTGCCGAAACCCCAAACGGAAACTCTGATTGGATTGCGCCATTCTGTTTTTCTATTCCACCATTTTGTTATAAAATTCAAAATATTTTAAAAAATAATAAGCTAAATATAACAATAAGCTAATAAAGAAAGACAAAATCTTCGGGGAAAAAGCAAGTCTGAATGGTAGTTACAGTATTTAGGTCACACAAGCTGTCTGGAAACCACCGCCCCTGCCGTCTTCACGTGGCACAATGTTTATTTTTAGTGTTACGTGGTTCCCGGGCTTTATAAAAAGTTTCTGAATAGTTTATTGGATAGACAAACGTAAATTATTTTATTTAAATTAAAATTCCCGAGAATCGAAGAATTCGAGTTAAAAGGTTTAATCTAAAGTGTATCCATACGCTAATCAGGAAAAGATTGAATTACGGCGGTTCGAGTTAACCCCGTTCCACTGTATTACTAAACGAATAAATACAAAATAAATATAAGTGACAAAAGATTGAACACAGCATATTGTATACAATTTACAAGTAATTTACACTATTTAATAAATTTTAACTGTTTTATAATAGCTTGTGGTGAATCGACATAATCGTGTTGAATTATTCTAAACGTGAACAATTTTAATGGAACAATAATTGTTTAAAATTCACAACACCAATAAGTATTTTTTAACACTATTTTTAATTTGAATTTTCCAACTGCTGTCACTTCGTGCACGAAACGGAGAAAAGCGGCCACGTCATTACTGTACGGTAAAATCGTATCCTTGCGCGTTATCTGTCTCCATTGTAGAAGCAGTGTCCTAATAGAAATGCTGACATCCCTTATTATTATAAAGGTACCGGAGAGAAAAGTGTATGGTTTCTTTGAAATGTTTCCTAATATTACAATGAAATCAAACTGTCGCGTCGTCTGTAGTTCTTAATTAAAATGGCCGCCATTTCTGAACTATTTTCGGACCAAAGAAGGAAAGCAGAGTAAACTTTCAGCCAATCACAACTACCGTTCGCATACCACACTTTTTAAGAGTGAAAAATCTTATAAGTCGTTATCTAAGAACTGTCAATTTAATTTCTATGATTTCGAGTTAAATAATTTAATGCTGTCTTTGATTAAAAGTTCAACGATCGTTCGCAAAGACTATTGCATTCCGAGAACTATTTCTTGCTAGAGCATGCACGAAGAAGCATGCAATGAAGTATCGAAATTTATTAAGGTTTAAATTTTCATTGTGAAATTCTAGCTACATCCCATAAAAGTTTTTCAAAATCTGTGCTATATGTGAAAATTTACATCCTTTTATTCACTGTGCTCAGAGATGGATTTACGCATAAGGTAAAGCAAACTGTAGCATAGAGCCTTGAATTAAACAGAGCCTCGTTCTATTTAAAAAAAAAAGTTTATATATATACAGGGTGTAATTTTTAATCTTGAGACATTGAAATAACTTAATTGGATCTTATTATTTTGGAAAAAGGTATAGACAAAAGTTGCAGGGTATCGACGGGGCCAATCAATTGGTGACCTCATATGTGACTTTGACCTTCAAGGTCATTTGGAGGTCAAGTCTGTTTTTTTCAAAGGGAACACATATTTTTGACTTCGGAAATGGAAAGAGCAGGAAATTTCACAACCGGATGTACCTTTGATCATATGACCTCCAAATGACCTTGAAGGTCAAAGTCAAGGTAACATCTGAGGTCACCAATTAATTGGTCCTTCGATACCCTATAACTTTTCTCTATACCTTTTTCCAAAATAATGAGATCCAACTAAGTTATTTCATTGTCTCAAGATAAAAAATACACCCTGTATATAGCCCAATATAATTTGGTGAAGGAGGAAGGTGATCTTGTATGTTGGAGCATAGGACAAAAATCTAAATCCGGCTCTAATAATGTTCACCAACGCCTGAATGATCAAAACCTCTGAATGGCGCTTGACTAAAGACTGACCAAGTGGGTTTTCTTTACGTGTCTAACAACTAAAGCAGGACCAATTTCTTATAGAAAGTTTTCCTGAATGACATTCCCTGGGCAGATCGCTCTCGTATTGCATCAATCCAAACCTCTCATTCATTAAACTAAACATATAATGTAATTACTTAATTAACGGGAAAATGCAAATGTTCAAACCGATTTAAATGTTTTTACAATAATTAGCGTTGAAATCAAGTAAAATATCTACAATATTCCGTAAATGATACGTATTAGCGATTATTTTTGCAACAAAGTGAAATTTCGAGATAAATTTAAAATGTGTGCAGCGAATGAAATGCACTCGTTATCTCCGCCTTTCAAAATGTCCCGAACTTGAAACAGAACGTTGAAGGCAGAGTAGAGCGAACTGTACACCTATTAACGATAAAAAGAACAATTAAATTTTTCCTTTTTTTTGACGTTTTAAATCTTCACAGCTGTAAATTAATCGCTACAGAACTCGAATTAATACTGTACGTATGTGTCTTATATTTGATAAACTTCCATATACCTTTACCGGACATCCCTTCGATACAACGAAAAAACCACCGCAACTAAATCCCAGTTCGTTTTCTCGAAATTTTTTCATGAAATCCAACATCTAAATAAATATAAATTTTAATAATTAAAAGAAATACGATTATACAAGTACAATTTTATTTATAATTATTGAAAATACAATAAACTTACTTTTATTTTGTCTTCTACCGCCAAACGAGCGGAAGCGAAGATTCTTATTTCTTGAAAAGAATCATAAACCTAAACATATAAAATTAAAAATGTCATTGAAAATATAAAATTGATAAAAATTCTTATTCTGTCCAACAGAACTTACGAATGCCGAAATACGGGAAATAGCAAAAGAAAACAACAATGCCAGAATAATGCAAACGATGGTGGCAAAACATAATAATAGGCGAAAAATTATATCCAGTTCAACGAAAATAGAATGGTAGATAATTAAGGCTAAGGTATAAATTACTATGCCAAATAATACGAAAAATAACTCCTTCCATTTATTATTTATCTGATTTATAAGATCATAAATCTCTGCATGCTTCGAGATGATTTCGTCCACGTCATACTTTGCGCATTTATTTCTGGTTAATTGTAATTGTTTCGCTAATTCTTTAAATCTCTCCAGTATCAGAAGGCCTACTGTTAACGATGCCGGTATCACCCATAAATAAAATGCCATTTTGTAAGAACCAAGTACAGTAAACCAAAGAGAGCAAAAAAGTGCTCGGAAAAAACTCGAATCCTTCTCCAGTACCGGAAAGAAAACAAGCGAGGAAATCAAAGCGAAAGTAATGAAAAGTAACAGAAAATAAACACCGAAAACTCCTAACATTACCAATTGATACCGAAACAATCTTTCCTTTTCACCGGTGTAACTCGATATTTTCCCGTCAAAGCTTATTTTTTTCCTACCCGCATGTATGCAAAGAATGCAACTAATATCGATGAAAAAAATGGCCATTTTCAGAAAAGGATGCATTTCTTCACCGCCATATCTTTCCATAGGACTGCAGAAAACAACATTCTCTTTAGTTGCAAGACTCTGAAGGACAAATACAATTGTTTCAGTAACCAACAATATCAGAATGTATTTCCTGTAAAATTCTATTATTTTTGATTGTCTGGCGTTCAACTTGTGACAATCGCAGCGTTTGTAAAAAATATCGCCAAAAACTATAGAAATAGACATTATGGGATAAAGCGTACAATAAACACAATTCTCTGCCATATTGCATCTAACAAGAAGCAATGGCGCTTATTACTCTATAACATTTCTAATGTACTAGTCTAATGCTGTTTTCTAGAAACACCGACGATTGTCCCTTCTCCTTCCACGTGTATTGGCTTATATCAGAACGCAAATAAGCGAAATAGGTTTACTCATCTATGCGCTGTGCAGAATTTTATGATCGTAATGCAATCGATCAATATCAATTCGATTTGAAGCGAGCTTGTTTTTGTGAATGAACACTTCTATATTTCTAGTTATAATAATGGAATTCGATTCTATTTGCAATAAAAACTATTTCATTAGATTGAAGTAGTTTGAATCGATTGAATTAAGGTAACGCAACAGGGGCAATCTGCCAAAAGGGGAGAGCCTCCAATGAGGACTTTCATGGAGAAAACTGGATCATGTGTAGGCGTTTAACACGTGAAGAAAACTCGGATAAGTCCATGTGGGCCGACCCATTGGTGACACGTGAACCTGCGACTTGTGTCCAGAGTTTTATCTACTCGGCCACAGGCTAGCCAAACTAAACAAAAACTCTCTTTGAAAATAATAAAAACTCTGATTTTATTATTTTATTAGATTTTATAAAATAATCGAATTGGGTTGATAATAATAATAATAGCAATAAGCGCAGAGCCCAAACGGTTAGTGCTGAAATTTTAAATTTAGTACACAGTACATAGAGTACGCCATGATAATGCTCATTAAGAAGGGATTTTTGGAAATTTTCCCCGCGATGGAGAGGGTTAAAGATTAACCTAAGAACTGTGCTTTTACTGTATTATTTTAGTTGCGATTTTTTGCGTTTTTGCGAAGAAGCGAACATATTTTTAAACAGCCGTCTAAAAATTCTCTTATTAGTCTTGGAACAGGGTGAACCTAATTCTTGCACCCGGCGGAAACGGGTGAGATCGGCTATAATCTAATAATTTTGATGTTTGCTATCATTACTTTTTTACGAGCAACGGCCGGCTCATCTGCTAGTATTTATATACAAGATACTCAAGACGTATGTCGATATTTATACAAGATCTTATATAACTTTTCAAAAGTGTAGTAAATAACATATATAATTCATCAGAACTATATAAAGTAATACTCCGATATATTTTATTATCGTTATATAAATAGAAATTTTACATAATGCCTTTAAAATCATCAATAGCTCGTTGGTGTCTAATTTAAACTTTCATTACGTCTGACTCATTCTAGATATGGCATATGCACTCCCCTATTTCTCCCTTTACTTACAATCTTCAAAATTTAATAGCAACAATGCACTACATGTAGACATAATCCTGTCAAGTTTCAAAATACCAGCCAATTTCCCGTAGAAAATCCTTCGAGAAGGATTCAAAACTTCGGTTGGTTCTTGGCTGAATGGATAAAACTACTGAATACCAAGTAGTCGACCGCTGTTTTTTTAGCTGTTTCTTTCCTGTGGCCAGTTTTATCAAGCCCATTATGGATTCGGCCAGGCCCACAATGGGGCGACCGGGTGGTGAGAGTCGGGGTTCGACGTATCCCATTGGATTATTCCGAATAATTCCTAGAGAATTTCTACCCTTTCGGATTGGATCCCGGGTATTCCGGGTAGGTCGCTATTTTGACCTCTCGACCATCCGGCCGTCCAGCTGATCACGTTGAGTTTTTAGAGTTTTGTTCAGATTGATAACGCCCAAATAAAGTCCAGTTTTCCATTGAAAGTCCTCTCGGAAGTCATCCCCTCGGCAGAACGCCCATGCGTGTCGTTGCCTTAATATGTGCAAAACAAGTTCTGCTTTTCGAAGATATATCGACATAAATACTGGAATAATATATTCGTTAATAGATTAAAATCTTTTGCTCTCGTTAAAATTTCATGTACACGATGTTTTAGAAAATCACATTACCTTTTAACACGTTTAATAATTGAACACTATCTCAGACTAAGATGTTTTTATTGGGCAAAATTGAGAATGACCAATGAATATTGTGTATACGGTGCTGAATAAAGTGAATTTAGAAACGAGAGATACACTTTTTATAGTTTTTAAACTTTCCTATGCATTTATTCAGTTAAAAAATTATAATAATTGCGAGGCCCGGAAATGGTTCATAATTAAAAGAAAAGTATATTTTAATAAACTAAA
>NW_019384879.1:44036-111139 GCF_000671375.1 Centruroides sculpturatus
GCTTTCATTTCCAACTTTTCCTCTTCATTATTCTTTTTCCATTATTCCTAAATAATCATTCAAACATTTTGTCCTCGGATTTGTTTTCTTCTTCTTCCTCGTCCAAGTTAACATTTCCATTTTCATTACTCCATTTTTCGATTATTTCAAAAGAGGAATACTATTGATCCTCATCTTTGTCATATTCTGTGAGAAATGTTCATATATTACACGGATTTTTTTCACCTCTCTCTTGCGATTGAGTTTCCTTGAGAAAATCCTCGCTTCTGTCTGTTGTCTATTGAGTAAGCTCTATTACGATACCCTAATCTGATGATTCGCTTCCAGAAGATTGGTATGATAAATTATGTCCTTGAAGTAAAGATTTCATATCCTTTTGGTTTCGTCGTGAAGATAATTTTATCGTTTGGTCCGAAAATTTCATGTCTGTATGTTTATTTCGACTTCGTCTTCGAGGTTCTTCGCACAGATTTACAATGAGAGAAATTATGCAAATAAGAATAGCTAAGGCCCCGAACAAGACGAATGGGCATACGAAAGCCACTACGAACAGAACCATCCTGAAATAAACATCATCTTTGAGAGTTTGAAAATGTTTAAGATCTTTTGAGTTCATCCAGTTCTGTGATGGAAACGAAGGTTGTTTTGATCTGTATCTCTTCATCTTCGAATGAAACCAATTAGCAGCTTGTTGGTAGGGGATTTTTCTATCTTTTGAAAATAAAAACGATGATTTATACTTTTTCTTTAAGTGATTTTTTTCTTTTCCAAATTTTCTACGTTTCTTAATATTGTAATTATTGTTCTTTAATGACTTCCTGTTTGTATTGATTTCCATTAACTTAAATTTCTTGAAAAGTGCATCGTGAAATTTTTCCATTCCTAATCGTCTGTTGTTGTCTTTTGACTTTTCTCTTTTGTAACTCCAAGCTTTGTTTTTAGGAAGTATTCCATCCAAATTCCATTCGCCTGTCCTTTTCTTCTTTACATTCCAAAATCGGTAATTATCTTTCGTCCTGGAATCTCTGATCCTTCGTAAATCAGACCATTCTCCAAACAGGTTTTGGTCCTTCCTCTCCCATCCAAGATCTTTGTCCATTCTTCTGTCTTGTTCACAATAGGTGATTCGACAGAAAATTATCATCAATAATAAAATAAATATTAACATCGCATTCGTTACAACGAACAATTCATAAAATGTCTTCGACAATCGCTTTGAAAACAAAGAATTAAACAATGATCATTAATATTGTTTCGTCATATTGTGAACTTTTCTGTACTTATTTGTTATTAATAATATATAATTTTTCTTAAATAATTGCATTGTAAATATTTTTAATATTAGGAAATTATGATATATATGTAAATTTGATTACTCAAACAGTTATTTCCTATATATTTATTTGAAAATTTTAATGTACAAAACATTACCGTTTTATCTTAGATATACGATACATGAAACATAATAAAGTACGAAATCTTCATTCCATGACCACGTTTTACATTCAAAATTACTTGGCCTTGGAAAGTCATTATCCTTGACGGATAAATGTTTAAACTATAAGGATGCAACCATTTTACCGTCGGCATGGAAATACATAATAAAAAAACAGACCCCCTATAACGCGGTATTCCTATAACAAAGATTCCTATAACGTAGCAAAAAAATTGCGACAGTATTCGTATAAGGACGCTAAAAGGGACTCGTAAAACGTCGTCGCTGACTCGTGTCGCGACAGAATTGGTCGAATCTGGACCAATAGCGGACGAGCAGCCGAACTACTTTCCGCCGTCCAGCGCCACGCTACGGAGAGTTTAGGCGGGTAAATTGAGTTTACTATCGTCTGTACAGTATGTAAATTAGGTACCGTAAGTCTGATACAGTACTGTAATTTTATACATTTCTTGTGAAAGAAACATTTCTTATTCAACGGCCATAAAAATTATTTATATTAACCCTTTTAACCTTTCGGAATGCCGAACCATACAGGCGTAGGTTCACTCGGGTAAATACGAAGGTCATTGAGGGAAATTTAGTAATATTATGTAAAAAATTCGTATAAAATCGAATTTTAGTAATAAAAATATAAAAACAAAAAATTCTAATATGGAAGTATGTGTACTTTTATTTGGTATATTATTTATCTGCGTATACTTTTTATTATTTTTTTAAAAAATTCGTATTTGTTAGCTTACGTTAATGATGTCTCTAAAGTTCAACGAATTTTTCGCAGAAAAATAACATCAGAAATCGCAGCCGCCGTTTGGTGCGCTGCTCCGCGACGAAAACAAGCTTAAGCAATGGCGACGTCGAACGGTGCACACTCGGTAAGTAACTTAATCCTACAATTTTTTGTTTGTAGCATAGTTTATACGGATTATTCCCAAAAAATTATACGTGTTTTGGAAATGTTGAGTCGAATTAGTCTAGAATTGGTTAATTTTATGGAAGAAAACCTTTAAAACAGCCGTAGTCCGTAAACTTCACACGTGTCGGGCTGCGATTGGCTCATGTATTTAAGGATTTCTACAACGTGAGATTCGTATAACGTGGAACATATCTACGTGTTATAGGGGGGTCTACTGTAAATAAATAAAAAAAGAATAGCGCGTGCCGATACCCCAAACGGAAACTCTGATTGGATTGCACCATTTCCATCGTTATAAAACTCAAAATATTTATAAAAATAATTCTTATATATAAACGCATATTTTTAAAATAATAATTATTGATTAAATTTAAAAATAAGTTTTTTTTTTCAAATTATTGATTTCACTCGCCAGATGGCAGGCGAGTAATTGTTTATCTCGATCGATTGATCAATCATCGATCGATTTTCGTCGTGGAACATGGATGCGAGTAAGTACTTTCGGATGTTATCATTCGTAATAGCATAAATGTTGTAACATATATTCTAGTATAAATGATTAATTAAAGTGTAATATTTGAAATTAAATTTGACTATAGTTTTTGTAACTTTCATAGTCATATCTAATCTTAATAAATTATGTTAGATTAATTTTATCTTTAATTTCTTTATGTTATTCTTCGTGTTATCTGCAATTGTTCTAATTTCCAGACGGTTTGTGCATTCCTTCTTTTTGGCAAAATGCAAATCTTATTGAAAATGAAATACCTATTAATATACAAGAGACTGCAGAGAAACTCAATGTAGTTGCAAAAACTGCAAATATTGATGTAGGTATATTTTTTGAATAACTCCATTAGAATGAAAAAACGGTAAGATTTTAGCTTTAAATGAGGTAGTGGGATCTTATCAGAACTGTAGACCATCAGAATAAAAAAGTTAAAGGAACTGATGGTCTCTGGCTCCAAAATCCCGAGGCGTTTTGAAGACCCCAAAAATAGGGTAACATTAAAAGTGAAAAATCAACAACTTTTGCCCTGAACTGTTTCTAAAATGATGCTAAAAGTCAACCGTTTTCCACTTTATTAGAGACTCCTAAAAGCGCGTAAAACACGAGAAATGCCGTTGCACCGACTAGACTGCCAGATGGTCGAGCAGTCGAGGTGGGAGCCTACCGCTCTACGGGACCAGGGATCGAATCTGGAGGTGCCAAAAAACCCCAGGAATTTTTTGGGTGGTGATCCATCTGGATGTCTTGGGTCCCGTCCCTTAACACCTGGTCACATCGTTGCTAAAAGAGGCCCTCTTGGTGCCCACGGGGCGGGAAAAACGATTACCAGTTGGGCACGATTGGAATTGTGCTGGTGTGCTCTGTTAAGCTTGTTGCATGTTTAACAAGCAGCCAATTTTGGGGGCTGTATCTTGTGAAGAGTCACACGTAGACCATTGGTTCCTTTGACTTTTTTACTCCTAAGTGTATGGTCTACAGTTCTAATATGGTCCCAACTGTCTCATTTAGAGCTAGAATCTTGTCTACAAATGTTATAATAGACATTTAATAATACTAATATGATTGATTAATATATACAGGGAAATGAAGTATTTTATAGAGAAGTTGAACCATTTAAAGGATTAGATTTTACGACGACTATTACTTTATTGTTATTGCATGGAGCGGCATTTAGTTCTGAAACTTGGGAAAAGCTGAATACGATCCAGTTACTTTCTGCCATGGGATATCGTACAGTTGCCATCGATTTGCCTGGTATGTAATTTTGAAGATAAGTTAATTTTTATTAATTTTTAAATTAATTGAAAATTCTTTTAAAGGATTTGGAAATAGCCCAAATGCAAAAGTGGAAAAGCAAACATTTCTCAGCAAAGTAGTGGAAACTCTGAATTTAAATAATCCGGTTGTGATAAGTCCGAGTCTTAGCGGCTTATTTAGTCTCCCGTACATGTTGAAAAATTGGCCAGAAATGGGAGGATACGTACCTGTTGCTCCGGTTGGAACTGATCTATTAGAAAATATTGGTGTTTCGTTGGAAGGATCCGACGAACGATTGCAAAGAGTCCCCGAAGAATTGAAGAATTTCCTTCAGCCTCCACTTCCAAATTTAGATGAATTTTTGGTAAAAATTTTTATATATAAAATCATCAAAAAAATTGTTTATTTTTTATCATATTTAAAATTTAACTATTTGAGGCCATAAACTAAATCAATATATGTTCTTAGATGTTAATTTGCAAAGTTTATTAATCATAAATAATGAAATTTTTCTCTCCAGGTATATAGTTTTTTTTTTTTTGAACAAACATTAATTACATAGATAACCTTTGCTTTATGCCAGTACAACATTAACAACAACAAATGTTTTCGAACAGCTTGATTGCTCTGTTTCAGGTCAGTTACAAATGTGTTTCAATTAGAATGGTTATTCTATAGCATTCTCAATCACAATTTAAACTGTTTTGAAATGTACAAAGTTTAAACTTAATTAAATTAAACTTTACTACTAATATATTTTACACAAATTTATATTAACACCCCATCATTCAATTGAGTTATTATAATAGAGATGTTGGGGCCAACATTTTCAATGAGAAAATGTGTACGTCAGATGTTTAACGCTGCCTTCTTATAGGCCTAGAAGTTTGACAATGGCGTTGGAAACATCAGTGGAATCATGCTCGATGTTCTAAACGTCATTGTTAAACTTCTAGGCTTACAGGATGGTGGCACTGAATGTCCGATGTTGAAAATGTCGACTGCAACCTCTCTAATAATCTTTTTCTCCTGGGTTATCATAAAAAGCTTTCTAAGCACACAATAGTAAATCTACATCTTGTATATTAATGCACTCCTTCAAGGCCATTTTAAATCTCTCTAACATTTCTAAAAATTTAGTTTCTTCTGTACTAAAACATTTTTTAATTAATGTTGCTTGCTCCATTTTAGTTTCATTTCCTAGTTCTGAGTCATATATGGATTGCATTGTTCTTTGTTTCTCTCTCTCTCAATATCATATTTGTGTTCTTTAGTTCTGCTGTTAAGAGGTCTGTTTGTAGCTCCTATGTAAATAGTAGCGACAAACCTATGTGACTAATATTTGTAATTTCTTCCAGTTTTGTTTTCTTTCTGTGTTTTTTGAATATTGCTTCTTGCATAATTTTAATTTTTGTGAATAAAATATATTAGTTTTTTTTATTAATTTTTATTAAAAATTATTTTCTTTCTTATTAAACACTCGTATATTTGTTATTTCCAAGCTTAAGTCTAGGTTATAATCTTTTAGGGCCATATGTCTCTCTTCAGTTCTTATTATATATAATATGGTAAAACTAATATAAGGACTGAAGAGAGGCATATGGCCCGAAATGGATTTCCTTTTATAAAAAATAGAAAATAAAATCTACTTTATCCATCGAAAAAAGCGTCCCTGTATGATAAGCATAAAATTTCTACAGAGAACTTAATTCAAAAGAATATACAACTAAAAGAGAGAACAACAAGCAATCAAGTACTTAAAAACAATGTTTGGATTCATTGTACTGTACATCAGAAAATTATATTAAAAAAGAAAAAATACAAATTAGTTAAAGAAATAAACTGTTCAAAATACTTTACTATGGGAAATAGCCATTTCAAATTTTTAAAATCGTGAAGTTGATGTAAATTTTTAAACAAATATTTTATTTTTTTCATTTAAAATAACAGTTCCAGTTACTTTGCATAACATTAAATTTTCCAAATTTTTTTGATGTATCTGTTTATATTAAAAGTATCTGTAATCTAGGAATTTTTTCTAGGTGATATAAAATATTGATAAGAATAATGGATAATTGATCCTATTTATATTAATAAAGATACAGATTAATGTTATGTCTGAATAATATATCTGAAAATTTTTTCAAGCTATTTTAAGAATTTCGTAGAAAATAATGTCCTTGTAGAACATTGATATATCAAAAATTTTAATTGTAATTAATTTAAAATTATAAAAATTGTAATCAGATAATTTGATGGAATTGCAATCTAGCAATAATTAGCAATGAAAAGTGTATAAATATCTAGCAATAATTCATCAATGATTGATGAATATACATTGCTAGATATTTATACACTTTTTTAGATTATTACAACACTAACTTAATACAGTATTTATCACATAATTAAAACTTTATTCTAATAAATAATGCTCTGATACTATAATTTTGTTCAACTTGCAACTGCACTGTTTATTATAGCGTGCTTACTATTATTAGAGAGTGACTATTATTTCTATTCCTTGGGATGAAACTATTATTTGAGAGTGACTGTTCATGGAATAAATCCATTAACTTTTTCAGTTTGTTATACAACACCATTAAAACACACTTTATTTCAATATAAGGTAAGAGTGAAAATGCTGAATAGAATCTAAATTTTTCAATTTAAAATAAGTCTTATCGCCTTGCAGAAGGTGCTATCTATAATTGTTTTTTTTTTTTTCACTTGCAGTTGCATTGTGTGTAAAAATCAATACAGTTCATTCACTCCAGTGATTAATAAGAAATACAGATGTCCAAAAAGTTCCTTTCATTAATTTTTATCTTGGCTAGATTTTTCTGAACAAGAAGAAGGTGTATTGCTCTGGCAACATACCTTCTTCTCCAGGAAATCTACATAAACCAATGTCATATGAAATACAAGTTTGCTTGGTGAAGATTAATGTAGGGGAGCATAGTAGAATGAGATGTAGTGAATCAAGAATGTCTCTTTGTTTGCGGTCGAAAACCAAAACAGTACCAGCTTGTTTTGTTTTGTTAAGTTAAGGCGATCTGCCAAAGGGGAGATGCCTTCTGGGAGGCAGGGGCGCCGCTAGCTGTTTGAACGCCCGTGTGCAATACCGATTATGCCGCCCCCCTGTTTAACTACGATTACTTATGCTGAGCTATGCCAGAAAGGCTCTTTGCCGCCCCCTGGACGTGCCGCCCGCATGCGGTGCACGCCTTGCACGCCCGCTTATGGCGGCCCTGCTGGGAGGTCTTTTTAAGGGTAACTGGCCCCTCCCCTGTTCAGGTGTTACAGATGTGGAGAAAACCCAGAAACCTCTTCTCAAAGCCTGTTTTCAATGCAGGTATTATGAAAAGTGCATGGAAATCTGGTATGCAAAATGTCTGAATGAGACACCATAAAACAATGGCTTTGTTGAGTAACTTCTTGGAAGATCAGCTGACCTCAAGGGGTTTATGGTAAATCTGTTTGATCTCTTTCTATGGAGTTACTTGAAAGAGAGAGCATTTTGGAATAATCCCTGTATCCTGAAGAATCTGAAGAATAACACCAAGCATTTTTACTGGAATTTCTCGGGTGATATTACAGTGTGCCATATGAAATGCATGTAAACAAGTATGTCTACAGCTGTAGGAGGAAAGCCTTTCCAGCAACTCCTTTGACATACATGTTTCCAGATTAATACACTGTTTAGATGTACAGTACAGTACTATAAGTTAAAATTAACATTACCTACCAGTTTCTTAGCTAATGTATTACAAAGTCACACTGGAACTTTTAAGACATCCTGTATAAGAATTGAACTCAATGATTACATTATTGCATAATTAATATGTTATATGTTTAGTATATGTGTATTCAAATGATATTCCTTTATAGCAATATTATAAAATAACTTCTTACAAAAAAATTTATAAGATAAATATTATAAGATATGGTAAACTATTCTATATAGATTTAAAATTTTTGGTAAATCAAACAATATTATTTTAAATCAAGAAGTTGAGAAGATTAATATTATAATTTTTTATATATTATAATAGGTACCAACAATGGTTGTTTACGGAGAAAAAGACAGAAAACGAAATTCAGCATTACTGTCTCTGCTTCCTTGCAGTCAAGCCAGAGAAATACCTAAAGCAAAGCATCCCGCTTATCTCGACAATCCACCATTATGGCACAAACTGCTTTATAACTTTTTAAAGCAGATTGAAATTGCAAAAACCAAATAATTTCAAAGAAAGAAAATGTAAACATAATAATAAAACAAACATTTGTGATTGTTTTCAGTTTGTAAAAACAATTTATTTCTTATGAAAATCTTTGTTATAATAAAAAGTATGATTTACCTTAAAAACAAATACATATTAAAAAAATTCTGATATTTTATAAAAATCGTTATAAGATTTTATTATTATATGATTGTAAATAAAATTTATCAAATATTTTGTATAATAATAGGATTTTTAATATGTTACAATGTTTTTCTAAACAATAAAAGATTTTATCCCAAATTTGATGAAAAATGGTGATTTATTAATAATATCTATCTCATTTTATTTTATGCATTAATTTTCCAAGATATTGATTTAATTGTAAATACAGTTAATGACAAAGTTACATGTCCAGATAGAGTTGTCCGATTACTGCAAAACTGCATACAGATATGTACATAATTACAATTCTAGTCTGATTACATGCCAGGTATTGCCACTAGAGTGGGCCAATCAGTGGCCAAGCGGTCTTCGTTCCCTGAACACTGGGAGTTCAGTCGTGGGTTCGCCCCTCGCTTGGACGTGCTGGCCACGTGGAGTTTTCCAGGTTTGCTCCACGTCTCTAATGCCTAAATATGGGTCAGTTTCCCTTAAAAAGGCATCCCCCTAGGCAGATCGCCCAAGTGTTGCATTGCCATAACTTAACAAACAAGGCACTAGAGTGACAGGTAACTCAATCCCAGTATCTTATTGAATGAAAGAGGTTTGCCATGTTCAGAATTTTCAGTGTACCTGTTTTGGGTCTTCAAATGCCAGGTATATTTGTACATTACAATCAAAGATATTAGACACAACTGATAGAGTTTTGGAAAAGCCACACCACCGGGCCAAGCAAAGCAGGATGGCCATTTCACCTAATTGCCCGCTATCTGTCCCATTCTGATCCGAGTAAGTTTTAACAGCGGTAACTGTATCCACACAACACATGGAGGGCGTAGTCATAATACTGTAACTTATGTTTGATACAGTAGAATAGCGAAAACATTACTATGCATAAGATTGTTTTTGTAGCACTTTAGTACGGCAGCATCGTTGAATAAAATATTGGTGCGATTCCCTTGAAGTCCATAATGCAACAGTTTGGTACATTGTGATAAAAATTTCAACTCATACAATCCTCAATACAGTTGTTCAAACACAGAGATAAATTAAACTGCAGAGGAGTGTATAGTTAACTTTTAACTAGAATACCTAGCCACTGTATATACTTGGGGTTGGATTTATCTATATGATTCCCCAAGATACTTATAGTTGTAAATTTATGAAATTCTCTTTAAATGTGGTATGTAAAATGTTTTGGTTGATCGTTTCCGTAACTAGTTTCTTTTAATTAGTGGTTTTTTTAGTAACTTCAATCACACAAGAATACATTAATTGAATATGTAGACTTCATTATTGTATTCGGAAATGCATTTCGGTTTTTAAAGTTACTAAAAAGCCAAAATTTAGGCTTACTAAGTCAAAAGAGAAATAAAATGTTATAAGATAAACTCAAAACTCAAAAATAACTAATTTTTTAAAGTAGTTATATTTTATTTTCTTTGAAAATATTTATTTACGAACAAAAAAGAAGAATTTTCTTAAATAGATTAGATTAACCATTTTTAAAATAATTTTGTTATATCGAAACTGTTTTGAAGAAATTTTTCTGAACGTCCGAAAGAATTGATTCAATTTGTTTTTAAAAAGTTATTGTAAGGTGACGTTGATTTTATGCCAGGCTGTTCCCAGAAAACCGCGTAGATTCCAGATAGGAGGAAAAGTTTCTGGTTGCACGTTGTAAGAAGAATCTACCGCTTTGCATATAATTCCTAGACCGCAATTCCTTTGCTTTACCGGAACTTCCACCTAACAAAAACATTTATTTTCAATAATTGCATTCGTGTAAAACCAAAATATATATATGATTCTGAAAAGTCTACTTCACTTACTTCCCACATTGTCCAGGCCCAGGATCGATGCAAAGGCGTATCTTCCTGCTTCAAATCTGCAGTTTTCCATGTCTTACCCTCGTCTACGGAAACATCTACCCGAATAATCTTTCTTCCACCTCCGCTCCATGCGTAACCTTTTATTTTTAATTTACCGTCGCAGATTTTTACTTTGCTGTTATTCACCGGTTCACAAATGGCGGAAACGACTGGAATTTCCTGAATGGCTACAGATTTACACCAATTTACATTATTCGAATCCACATTCGGGGAGAAACTCTTGTAATCATTCTGCTGCCATTCGCTATCGCTTTCTCTGCACGCCATACTTATCTTTCCTAGCCATTTCACACTTCGAGTACCAACGTAACCCGGCACTACCACTCTTACCGGATAACCGTGGTCCGGAGGAAGAGGGCATCCATTCATTTCGTACGCTAGTAAAACATCTTCTTTCGGATCAAGAGCCTATGAAAAAATGGGCAAGTTACAAATTTTGGTTTGGTCGAAAGAAATTAAAAACTGTCGATACCTTATGAGCCGGAACGGAAACTGAATAGTGGGTGTTAGTCTTGCAATCTTTATCTAATCCTTCAAAATGGACATGCTTAATATTTCCATCGTTCAAATCGACTCCCGCACACTTTAATACATCCACCAATTTAGCACCTCCCCAGGTTGCAGTACCGATTGCTCCCGAACACCACTTCAGTCCCGAAGTATCTTTCACCTATTAAATAATTGTTATAATTATTTACTTGGTTGACTTTTTAGTGTAATTACAAACACGTACTTTATCTAATTCGGATCTTCTGATGCCAGCCGATTGAATAGTTGCATTCATTGTGTATTTCGGGAACTTGCAAATCAGATCTTTCAGCGAATAACAAGTAGTCTTGCCGTCCATTAATTGAATGGTTAATTTATAATCTCTACCATTTACCTGAGGAACAGGAAAGTGATTGCGGACGTAGAAGAGTGCGCTATGGTGAGAGAAGAAATGTTTAATTTCTTTAATAAGAATTAAATTTGATATTGCACGTGTAGCATTAGTGCCACACGAAAGATTTTCTAGCTTACTTTGGCGTGACAAATTTTTCACCCAGCAATTCTAAAGGTGTTTCCGCGTTAAATGGTTGACGGCAAGCTACTTTCAGGCTAGGATGTCTATCGGGCTCGTTGCCATACATATCTCTGCTCGGTTTTCTGTCTTCCATACAAAGATTGCCAATGCGATACTTCTCTAATATCTCCATCATCTGAATTATAGGTAAGAACGAATGATAAACTTTCCACCCATTTACCTGGCGTACAGTTTAAAAAAAAAATATATATATATATATATTTTAATGTACCTCATCGCGTTTGTGGGTGCCATATAATTCCCAAAAAGGCTCTAGAGATCCTCCGGCTGCAAATTTTATTTTATCGTCTGGATGTTGGCTGATGTACTTCGTTATGTCGTAAACACCGGCTCTGTACGTTACCCAAATACACTTATCTAACGTGTCGTGTTCGGCGACTTGTTTTGCAGAATAATTAGGCAAACACGGATGGACTTCGCCGTATTTTCTACATTCTGCTTCCAATATAGGCAAAGGATTGACGACTGCCGAATTAAAATTATAAAATAAATAAATGTATATTTTTAAATTTTCAATTTATACAGAAATTCCGATTCATAATGTACATAAACGAAATTTTTCTAGAATGTCTTCGATAAGAACTTTCAAATTCTATTCTTTTTCGTAATTAATAAAATTGTCTTAAGTACGTTTTGTGCATCTCATGTATTTCTAATTTTTAAATAAATTAATTAAGATAAATAATTAATTATATCGTATCAAAGAACATTTAAAACTACTCGATTTTGTTCTAAATACTGAAGGATACATTTTGTTCGAAATTCGATTTTCTTCAAATTTTTTTTTGACCAATTTCATTTTAAAAAATAGTAAAAATTAAAGAAAATTAGTTGGTTTTACTTACAAAACTCTTTTTTCGACTTATATTTTAAATAAAGAGCCCCCGATGTCAATCCCAAAATGGTGGAACCAACCAAAAAACTTTTATTCCATCCACTTTTGGAATTTTCCCCATTACTCAAAGTGGATTTTCTTTCCAGGGCAACGGTTCCGATTTTGGGTACGCACTTATCTGCTTTACTAAACGAGAAAATAATAATAATAAATAATAAAATAAAATAATAATCTCAATAATAATTGATTAAATTCTATCGTACCTGCAAAGCAGAGAAAAATTTTCTACTTTCGATAAAATATTTTTTCCGAACGAAAGCTTCATTTTTCAATTTTTAATCTTTCCTCCACGAGATTCAGAGCAGAAATGAATTCGATTTTCTATGCATTCTATAGATTTTAAATTAAAATTCGATCGTTTAAAAAAAATTAATTCGATAAAGTTTTCTCGTGAATTTTCAAAATCGAATAAATAAAACTTGAAAATTATTCCTTTTCTTCTCTCTTATTGCCCGAGTGATTAAACCATTGAGATCCTGGGTTCACGCCTGACCAAGGAACGGGCTTGCCACGTGGAGTTTACAGCATTTTCTTCACGTGTTTAACATCTAAATGGGATCTAGTTCCCATAAAAAGTCCCTGGGAGGTATCTCTTCTTGGCAGATCATCCGTGCATTGAATTGCCGTATTCTGTCAAACCAGCACCCTTCTTTTATAATTTGTTAATGTTTAATTAAAAGAGAAGGCCCATCTTAAAAATTTCTGTGAATGTTGCGGAAAAGTTAATAGCTAAAAGTTGTCAGCCTCGAAAGACATCATCATACTGCGCGCGAGAATCGTCGCAGAGGTTCAAGCACACTGTTCATCGCCTTTAGATTTTACACCTTAAAATGTGGGATCACATTGTGCAGTATCCCCTACATTGCAAGATCTCTGCATAGCATGAGTGTCTTGTAGAAATAGGTTTTTGTTTAGGACGACGTTCACTGAAGCTTCCACCTTGTCATAACTCCCTCCCTCCCAAGTGTGGACATCATCTATGGACAGCTCCTTTGTAATAAATGTAAAGAAAGCCTTATCAATTTTTGCAGTATCAAAATGCTCCTTGAACGAGATGTTTGCTTCTTATAAAAACTATTGAAACTCAATACTCATAAGAAAACAAGTTCCCTTTTGATGTATCCAAAAAACAATTTTTAACATTTAAAACAGAGCTTCAGTTTGTATATGTTGGCAACAGATAAGCCGAAAACAAACAGTGATGTCCTTTGGCAGAAGATTTAAAATTAGTTTCTAATTGATTTTTCGGGAGTTTCCGATTAGCAATTAGGGAGATCTTAGCCAAAAGTCAAAACAAAGTATTATGGATTTGGTCAAACCACAATGGGGTAACTGTGGCCTGATATATCCGTGATGGATGGCTCAAAAAAATTCCTGAAATTTTTCAACAGCCCAGATTTGATCCTGGGTTCCCAGAACGGTGGGTCAGTGCCTTAACTACCATGGCCGTCTAGCTGTCTTTAAAATCTATTATTAATGTAGGAAAGTTTTGGTTTTTACAATTAATATTTGACATTACTTGAAATGTTTAAACTACAGATTAATTTTGTATTATCTGTTCAATTTTCATAAAAGATTATCACGAATAGCATTACTAATTTGCAGCCTTCCACTGCAAATTCCAAATGATGCTCTCTACAGTTTATTAATTTATCTAATATTTTTAAAGCAAATAGTCTGCAATTTCAAAGCATGTAAAATAACACTTTATTAATAATAATTTATAACAACACTTTTATGTGAAAATAAATAGAAATATATACAACAAACTATTATCCATCAGGGGTTGGGACCAAGACCTTGATGGCTATGAGAATAGACAGATAATAGAATAACCTGTACCAGTACAGAAAAATTAGTTTACAATCCACAATTAATACATAATCCTATATATACGGTACATTAATTAGAATACGGTATAGAAATAGAGGTTTACATATAGTAAAATACAGTACAGTATGTACTTCATTATGGCAATAGCAGAAAGAAAAAAAAAAAAAAAAATACAATAATTCTTCTCCACAAACTGAATTCAGCACTGACAATTAAAAGAGTGATGGACAACTTGTTTTTACTGTATATAAAAATACTACTTTCAGATCTTCTCTCTAAAATGTTTATATTTTTATTAACTTTATATTTTTCTTGTTAAAACAATGCTTTATTGCATAAGGTGCCTCAATGCAATGCTTATCCTGCTTGTCACCTAGTATTTGGTATATTGAAAATGATTTAAATAAGTAATAGTATTATGTACAAAAGAGCAAGTTGTCTAAANGATTATACTAGTTTATAAAATATATGAGTAAACTGATATTTATTATTACTACTTTCAACTAAAGAAAGACTTGTTTGAAAATTATATTTTTATTAACTTTATATTTTTCTTGTTAAAACAATGCTTTATTGCATAAGGTGCCTCAATGCAATGCTTATCCTGCTTGTCACCTAGTATTTGGTATATTGAAAATGATTTAAATAAGTAATAGTATTATGTACAAAAGAGCAAGTTGTCTAAAAATCAAGGACTGCCTATATATGAAAAACTAAACCTTTGTTCCTAATGTTTGAGTACAAAAATATATTTTATTTACAATCTGAAAATTGATGATTATTGGCATTCACATCGTATCATGATGAAATTTTCTAATAGATAAAAGGCACTTAGCAGTCAATAATAAAAAAAAATAGAAAATATTTTTAAAAATTTGTTGAGTTGACAAACAAACTTCATATTTTTTCACATTCTTCTAGCCAAATAAATAAAATTATTTCTGAAAGTTCAAGAATTCTGCAAAACATTTTTGTGTTAAATAAGATTAATAAAATTATTAACAATTATCATAAAATTAAACATTAGTTAAGCGTGTTATTTATACATTGGAAATGGATATGTAAACTGACAGTTTTACATTATTTACAGACCAAATATTATTTTTGATTATTCATGAGAAAATTTGTCTATGAATAACACAAGGGATATTTATATACAGATTATTATTTATAAAAAAATAATAGTTTTATAAGAATTAAATATTTACAAATTATATAACGATTATTTTACTTGGAGAAATGGCTTGAGATAAGATTCAAATTTGTGAAAATCAATTACACAAATCAGAGAAAATTTGCATATTTATTATTTTATCTATTTTTGGCACTTTAAAACTTAATTACAATGATTAAAGAATTTCATATTTATTAGAAATATACAGTAATTCATTTATATGTCTTAAAATTAATCCATAGAGCATTCATTTAGTAAATGACATTCCCATTTACTTAAATAAACTCTGATAAAAAAATATTGCGGCACTTTAAAGCCAATGTGTAATAGTAATCAAATTCTGCACAAGAAATGATAAATGAAAAAAATATAAAAAGTTCATTACAATATTACAGCACAAGGATACATTATTGAAGAACAGTTTCATCATAAATCAGAATATTAATATCTCTTAATAAAATTTAATGTTGGATTAGCACTCCAGCAAGGTGGCATGGTTGTGCTGAGGGACAACTTGGTATTGAATACAAAGAATGTGGTTTTGGTCAACATATGACAAAGTTGCATGTGATAAAGGACAAATATCATCTCTCTTTTTCATACGTGCAGTATAGGCTAGAAGTCTGGAATTTTCTGTTGTTTGGGCCTCTTTTGGGATTAGGAAAAGGGCAACTAAGACAAAAAGGGGATATGTGCTCCAAGATAAAGGTGTCCATGTGTAGTATGATGCAAACATTTTACTTTGGTTAATGTTTGTTTTGTTTGTTCATACAGCAGTGGTTCTTATGGTGGTGTGAACTTAGCTTTAATCAAATTATGGAAAGCACATTATAGGCCAATATTGAATTTGTTGGAAATATGGAAGGAATTATGTACTTTGAAAAAACATTTTTCTGAATTTATTATAAAAGCAAAAGTGCTTATTAATTTTTGGATTATTTATGTAATTTTAATTGTATCATTAATAAAACTATAGTTATTTACTTTGATGAATTTTTCTATCAGCAACAATGCCTTTTTGTTTATATTTACATATAGTATCCTTTTATAGAGAGATACTCTATAATATACCATTAAACCTAGATATAGAACCCTTCTAAACAGTGCTAATAAATACTTACAGACGTTCTCCATAAATATTAAACACAGCACTCTTCAAAATCTGGAAGTATGTGAAACAATATGTTTCACATACTTCAGTTGCCCACTTTATTTAGAATCAATATTAGAAACAAATGGTGTACATATATAAAAACATCTCCAAGTGTGATATCCATAATAAAACCAAATAATTACTGGATTACATTGGATATAGATCTGGATAGTGTAACAGGCAACACATCCACACAGTAAGTGACAGGTGTGGATTCGAGTCCCATTCTGTACTACTACTTTTCTTACAGAATTTTCTAAATTATTGAAGATTAATTTAATTATTAAATTTAATAAGATATGGTATATAATGCCTAACTCTAGTGCCAAATTATTTATTTATTAATAGTAGCAGTAGCCTGATTTAATCCGGCAATTGTTTGGCTTCATCAGAAAGAAATTATGGCACTAAACCATAGTTCAACTATTTATAACAGGAGTGGCCAAACTTTATCATGATATGAGCTGTATATCAGCTATAAGAAATATGCAAGAGTTGCATCTATTGAAATGGTATTTTATATTATATGAAATAATATAATTATCATTGTTCTATAATAAATATTATTGTTACTTTACTGGGACTTCAACTGGCTTTTTAAACATTTGATTTTCCAAATATAATGTACCTATAGATTTTGGTTGCCTGTTCAAGATTGGGTTGCAAGTAATGCTTACAATCTACTGTATATGTATACCACACTATGTAACAATTAGAAAACTTACAAAAATATTACTTATATGTATGTAAGTATACTCTTTGCAAAATATCTCTTTAAAATTTAATATTCTAACACAAAAATATATAAAGATTATATACACTATAGCATAAAAATCATAAAAGCAAAATTTAATCTATCAAACTGTTTGTAATTGAATATATAAATATAACTGAACTGCTATATAATAAATTATACAATTTTAAAAAAATTAGTTCTACATTTATACATAAAAAAGGTTACAACAGATTAATCACTAATTCCAATTAAATCCATAATATGACGATTTATCAATCTACAGTGAATTCTTTCAATTGTTCTCAATATCTTATTAACTATATTATGGCATTATTTTCATTCAATATACTCTAGATAGAATTAAACAGATTTTTTTTTTTTCAACTTGGGTGAGATATTTCAAATACCAGTGTCTAGATTACTTATCAAAAACCATCCAAATCGGAACTGAATTTACTGTATATATTTACTATATAAAATAGCCATACAACAATTATTCTAAATGCATTTATCCATATATTACAAAGTAGTTAAAATTGAGTAAAATATCTGGATTTTTCAAAACTAACACAGTAGAGCATCGATTATCCGTCACCTCGATTAACCGACTGCGTTCTAGTCGACAAATTCAAATGTCCACTAGTGATGTGGCGCTACAATATTTGGCTATGTCTTGGCTACTTTAATAGTATTTTTACGTGTTTTTGCTGGCAACATGGCTCGACCATGAAAGGAGCCAGTATTTAAACGAGGCTTAATTTTCTAATTTTTAACGATACAATAGAGACGATTATTATTAAAAAAAAAAATTTTATAGGCTTAACATGGAGGAAAATTCAACGCGAAGTAGGTTAATAGCGATATACTAATATACTAATTACATGGGATATAATAATATACTACACTAATAATGGATTTTTTCATACTTTTCAATTATCCGACCAACCCCAGTCCCCAATTGAGTCGGATAATCGAGGCTCTACTGTAGTTTCAAAAAACTGTATTCTAATAAACTTTAATTTTTATTATTATTTCTTTTATGAAATTTTTACATATAGATATGCACAACTCAATAACAGACATTCCGTAAGATTGTGAGAGCTAAAAATAATTGTAACTATCTGTATCTTTTCTATATTTAAATATGTTTAGATACATAGATACTTATTATGTTACAATGAGTTAAATATAGCTTGTATGAGCAGTAGACTTTGCCATATAGGTTTGACTAAGTACACCTATGATGACTAAGTACACCTATTCACTTAAAGATGTTCTTTATTTGTTTAAATGTATCCATCATTAAACAACACATACTTGTATTGATTATACTAGTTTATAAAATATATGAGTAAACTGATATTTATTATTACTACTTTCAACTAAAGAAAGACTTGTTTGAAAATTATATTTTTATTATAAAACCAGAGAATAAATCAGCATGGTTTATAATTAATATTTAAAGCTTTAATTATTATACCTTATTTTCATAATATTTATGTCATCTATTCATATATCCTTTACATTAAGAAATTTATTATATAAATATAGACATTTTTTTTCGTTTGTTTGAAAATATTAAATGATAAATGCTAGTATGTATAAAAATAGAATTTCATATTATAACAATCAACAATTTTTTCTTTTATATATTGATATTTTTAAACAAATTTGTAAAACAGTCTATTAATAATAATGCAGAAAATCTAGTTAAGAAATACATTTACTCTATGCCATGCTGTTCCCATTAAACCTCGAAGATTCCAAATAGGCTGGAAGGTCTCAGGTTGTACATTGTAAGATGAATCGACAGCTTTACAAATAATTTCTATAGAGTCTGTGTTTTCTTCAATTGGTAAATCAATCTAATAATAAATTTATTAAAAATTAATAAAATGTACTTAAATCTTAATTAAAAGATATTTAATCTCATTGGATATTAAAAAAGCAAGTAATGAAGACAGTACTTACTTCCCATAATGCCCAAGCCCAAGAATAATACTGTGATGAGTTATCATTTGTTAAAGTAGCAACTTGCCATGTTTTTCCTTTATCAATAGAAACATCAACTCGAATTATTTTCCTTCCACCTCCACTGTACGCATAGCCTTTAACTTTCAATAGATTGTCATTAATTTCTACTGTGCTGTTATTCAATGGATCACATATTACAGACATCACAGGAGTTTCTTGAACAGCAGGAGCTTGGCTAAAATCAACATTGTTCCAATCCACACTTGGTGAAAAACTTTTGTAATCATTTTGCTGCCAATGACTTGAACTTTCTTCACTTGATAGTATTATTTTCCCTAACCATTTAACATTGCGTGCACCAACAACACCAGGCACTACTACTCTTAAAGGAAATCCATGATCAGGAAGTAAAGGCTGTCCGTTCATTTCATATGCTAGCAAAACATCACTTTTTGCATTTAATACCTAAAATTTATTAATTCAGACATTTTAAGATATGAATTGAAAATGTTCAATATCAATACTATATCAATATTAATTTCATACTGAAATTATAAATGAATGAAAGATAAGTTATATTTTCAATAAGAATAAATCTTTTCTTATTGAAAAGATAATTTTCATTTTTGTTTTGTTACTGGATTAGAATTCAAAGCTGTAATTGTATAAAAATGTGAAAAAACTTTTAACAATAAAATATGTTACTTCAACATATATATGTTAATACAGTCGATCCCCCTATAACGGATTAATATATCACGGCAAAAAAATTGCGACCTCATTCGTATAAAGACGCTAAAAGAGACTTGTAAAATGTGGTAAAACGTCATTGCTGACTCATGTTGCGACAGGATTGGTCAAATCTGGACCAATAGTGGATGAGCAGCCAAACTACTTACACGCTAAGGAGAGTTTAGGTGGGTAAATTGAGTTTACTATCGTCTGTACGGTATATAAATTAGTACTGTAATTTTATACATTTCTCGTGAAAAAAACATTTCTTATTCAATGGCCATAAAAATTATTTCTATTAATGTCGTCTCCAAAGTTCAGCGAATTTTTCGCAGAAAAATAACTTATCAGAAAACGCACCCACTGTTTGGTGCGCCACTCCGTGACAAAAACAAGCTTAAGCAATGGCGTCGTCGAATGGTGCACACTCGATAAGTAATCCTACAATTTTTTGTTTATAGCATAGTTTATATGGATTATTCCCAAAAAATTATACGTGTTTTGGAAATGTCGAGTCAAATCAGTCTAGAATCGATTAATTTTTATGGAAGAAAACCTTTCAAACAGCCATAGTCCGTAAACTGCACACGTGCCAGGTTGTGATTGGCTCATGTATTTAAGGATTCCTACAATGCGAAATTCTTATAAAGTGGAATGTATCTACCACGTTATAGGGGGGTTGACTGTATATTGTTTTTATAACATGTTAATATATTTCAATGTAATAAGCTATTATTTATATTTATTATTTGATAATTTTTGTGAGGCCTACCATTTCCTCAAAATTTTGGTTGTTATTATATACCTATAGTACAGTGGAACCTCACTTAATGAGCATAATTTGTTCCAGAATCTTACTCATAATGCAAAACAATTTTTACCATATAAATGAATGTAATATACAATAATGTGTTCCATGCCAAAAAAATACTCAAATATTTTATGTATAACATGTATTCAAAGAGAATTGTACTGTATTTAATTATAGCCTTTACATAGCCCAAGAATTTGGCATATTTTTTGGGCATGTTTATTATATAATGGACTATGGTTGTTGATGTTTATATGTGTCTGAAAAAAGTTCGGAAAAAATGTATGATTACAAGCGACACTAAGAGTTGAGTTATAAACTCCATAATGTAACCGTATCGCTATACCATATTCGGTAAGAAAAGTTTGGATTGACCAAACTTACGGTAGAGATACTGCAAATTTACGAACTGTGCATGCGCTAAGTCAGTCTCTATACAATCGGAAATTGTGCCGGAAGCAACAAATTGGTTGAAATGTATCTTTTGACTGACAATGCTACTTCTGGACAATATAAAATTCTAAGATATGAGTTACTTTGGTCATAAAAAAATAGAAAAATGATAAAAATAAATAAATAATTATAGTATTAGATCTGGCAACATCAGCCAATGATTTTGCACATTCTCATGATGGACTGCTTCGTAAGCCATAAAAAAGTTTGCGCCTTAAAGTTGGAAATTTTATTGTATTTTAAACTATATACAGTGGTACATCAGTATATGTCTGCTTTAGAATACATCCAATTCGAAATACATCTTGTTTAGATGAAATAAATTTTGCTTGGTATACAACTTAATTCAATTATACATGCCATCTATGAACAAGTAGCACTATTGATACACTAGACCAGACTAGATGTTCACAGTGCCATGATTTATAACTTTGCTAAATTTCTTCTGATTTTAATTTGTAAGTAAAATTTTATTATTTTTATTAATCATGGAACTGCAAAAAGGCAAAATGAAAAGCAACAGAAAACTTAAAAAATGACTAGAATCACAATGGAACTGAAAAAAAGGTGGCACGTGTTCAAGATTTTAACTGTTGCATACTGTATTCTGAGAATGACGATATCGACAATCGTGAAAAATAAAGACATTATTAAATCTGGTAACATTGCAAAAAAGGGGTTAAATCAATTTCTAAACAGAGATCGAAGACATTAGATCATGTTGAGAAATTGCTCTTGCTTTGGATAACTGAAAAACAGTGTGCTGGTGACAGCATATCAGAAGCAATTATTTGTGAGAAAGGTAAAAAGATACATGCTGATCTCATGAAAAATCAAGCAGGAACTAGCCAGGAAAGTGAGGTGTTAAAAGCCAGCCATTTTTTTTTACATGAGAACAGATTAATCATTTTTATTATACATTACTTCTTATGGGAAAGGTTGGTTTGGTATACATCCTATTCGGTATAAGTCCAAACATCAGGAACAGATTAAGGTCATATACCGAGGTTCCACTGTATGTATTCTATATCCCTTTGTTTTGTTCTGTCTGGTTGTTCATCAAACAATTGTTTACTATCAGATAAGATGACGTTTGCACCCACACCTAATAGATGTGTGAATATGACATCAGGATTGTTTATGCTATCAAGCAGCATTGTAAAGGAATTTTACCTGTTTTCCCAATTTTAGAACCCTCTTGTAAAGTTTTAGCAAAAACAATTAAAAATAATTAAGAGAAAGAAATTAGAAAAACAAAAAAATCAATTAATTATTAATAATCTCACAACATTCAGAGAAAAAGATGAAGGGGATAACCACTGTTTCCTCCTTTTTCAATAGTGTTAAGTAAAGATGTTACATGGATACATACAATTCATAATAGATAAGAGAGATGGAGGACTAAAGAATAACCAATCATGCTTATCCTTCATTACCTCAACTTCCTTTGGAATAAAATCATAATTGGTGAGAAAAAAGTAAAAACAAAAGGAAATGACAAAAAACACAGAGAAAGGAAGAGGAAGAGAAAGCAGAAAGTGAGAGGGAAAGACAGAGAACAGAGAGAAAGAGAAAAGAGAGTGAACAAACAACTTGTCACCTAAATGCAAATTTCAGCATATAACGAACAAATAAAATTTAATATTCAAACGTTTTCAGCTATCTTTCAGAGGCCCTTGTCAAGAAAGAATGCATGAAACACAAAAAAACAGAAGATAGAACTGTTTTTTTGTGTTTTGGGCATTCTTTCCTGATGAAAGCCTCTGAAAGATGGCCGAAAACGTTTGAATATTAAATTTTATTTGTTCATTATATGCTGGAATTTGCATTTAGGTGACAAGTTGTTGGTTTAGTATATAGTTCCAGTTTAAGTGTGCCAGTTTTTTTGTGTTAAAAGAGAGTGAATACAACATCCAGAAAGAGAATCAACACTGAGAAAAAAGGGCCAACACAATAGTAGAGGGCCACATCAGAGGAATGTTAAATCTGGAGGAAATAGAGTCAGCAAAAACAAAGATAAAGAAGGAAAAAAAAGTGCAATTGAAAAAAAGACAGATCTTTGATTAGAAGACAACTCTGCAACTCTTCCTGGTATGTTGTGAGTGACAAAGTTTGGATACCCCTGCTAGATACCCCCATTTTACTAATATAGAAATAAGACTAACTTCTGAAGACAGATTTTATATTTAATATTAATTTAAAACTTAATTGTAGTATTATGTTCAGTTTTTTTTTTTGCAATAAATTTTCCTTTTTATTCTTAAATTAGTTTATTTGATTTTGTATTCACTCTTCCAAGAGGCTCATTCCTGAACTTCGGAGTGACTTTTACCCGCGCCTTACATATCTGACTGCCCTAGAGTCTAAATCAGAGATATGACCGATAATACACACCTGGTGGCAAGATCCTATCTAAAACTCCCAGAACTCAATTTTTGACGACCCCCAAGCCCCTACACTTTCTATATTGATTGTAGTATTATAAAAATTGGATAAATTATTTTATTCATTTTTTATAGATTAAAGCATTAATATCAATTGTTATTAGAATGTGTTAAATTTTTTTAATACCAATTAGAAAATTAAGCTTTTCTTTGTCAATAATTAAATAATTCAGTCTAACATAAATTTTAAAAAATTACAATGGAAATCAAACTTGCCTTATGGGCAGGTACAGAAACAGCGTAATTTACGTTTGAAGTATGATCTTTGTCCAATCCTTCAAAATGAACATGTTGGATTTTTTCATCACTGAAATCTACTCCTACATAATTTAACAAGTCAACTAATTTCACACCAGACCAAGTTGCTGTACCAATTGCTCCAGCTTCCCAACTTAACCCTTTTACTTCTTTTACCTAATCAAAAGTATCAATTCATTAATACGACATCAGATAACTTCATGATTCAATTCATTTAAATTACTTTCAATAAATGTACAAATAAAAAGGATATAAAACTTAATTAATAATAAAACCATTATGTATATTTGAAAAATAGGAGAATTCTCTCTCTTAATTTTCAAATATGCATAATGAATTTACAATATTACAATAAAAATACAATGCTGGTGTATTTAATGTGTTTCATTTGCAAATGATATTATAATATTAAAAAGTTTCTCTGTATATTTTATTTAATTTTAATATATAATAGACAGATAATATAATAAGAAGCATGTAAAAATTTTTTAAAGTCAATTCTCATCATGTATTTTAAAAATAAATCATTTAGTTTACTGATTTTTGAATTCCTCATGAATTTCTTATAATACTAATGATAAAAAACATGTGGGTTATTTCTTTTGGTAAGTTTTAAATATATAACATATATTAATATACATAGTAATACATAAGTAAGTACATATATTAATATTTATATAATACAAATTATTAAAATACTCATCAAATTAAATTATTTTCCTTAATAATCTCTTCAGATTAGAATTCTTGGATGATGATTAAATGATATTTTTGTATTACTCAAAAATTATAACCTTATTTTGTAAATAATATTGATTTAAACTTATTGTAGTGCTGCGCCACTATAATTCTTGTGTTCAGTGAGTGTATGTATATCCTTCTTACATTAGCTCCGTTATTCCATACCAGGTATTGTAATTGCGAACTTTGATTTTCGTTCTTCTGAACCATCTTTTTTTTGGGGGGCACAGCCGCCTTGTTTCAATTGGCTGTGCGAGATTCACGTATGGTGGGTGATGTCGCACGATGGCGAATGATATAAATTGCCATCCCATGTGTGGAAGGACTCTCTTTTTTTGCTGACTGGGACTTGAGCTAGACGAGCGGAGGTACGCTGGAGTGTGCAAGAAGGAGCACAAATCGGTTGTGACAAAGGGACAGAAATATGCCATGAAAGGAATCAATCTGCATCATCGACACCACGTGGCCGAACCTATTTGTGAGAGGACTCTGGGATTTAAGGTAAAGTTTTTGTTCAGATGCGTACAGTAGTTTCAACGAGGGAGCTGCTTCTGTGAAGTGATTGTAAAAAGTAATTTTCTTATTCTTTATAATCACATCCGTGAAAGGAATAATTACTAATTGACACGATCATGTTTTTTTTTTTTTTTACTTTGTACCTAGTAGTGATAAGCTAAAGTGTACTTATATTGCCAATTATTAAAAATTTTCTTACTTTCAACCCAAGTCGTTTGTCTTATGTAAAGTCCTCAAGTAGCAATTTTTACCCAACCCTTTGTCTGGAGTAATCTTGATACTCCTTAGACACTACATTATCATTGTGAAATGTATTCATATTGGAATTTGTTAGAAATTATTTGCATTTAATTTTAACAGTTTGTCATGTAAATTTAAGATATTTAGGTGCTATTATTATTATCAGCTAATTAATAATTGATTAGTTAACTTTTATGTTAAGAGATCAATATAAATTCTGGGCTTTATTTTTTCAGAAAATTACCTTATAATAAAATACCTTCACAAACATACCTTATTTAGTTCTGATCTTCGATTCCCAGCACACTGAATTGTAGCAGTTATTGTATGCTTTGGAAATTTTGATTTCAAATGTTCAATTGTAAAAGTTTTTCTTGTTCCATTTGTTAAATATATTTCTAATCTATAATCATTTAAGTTTACTTGTGGAACAGGCAGATGATTGCGGACATAAAAAAGTGAACTGTAAAATAAAAGAATGTTAAATTATGAATGAAAATGGAGTTAAAAAATATTTTAAAAATTAAAATTCTTTTAACAACAAGAAAACATACAGTACGTCATTAAATTTCAAAATTAAAAATACTATTCTCTTATATGCATCTCTCTCTTCATACACGTGCAAAATAAAAAATAAATAAATACAAATTTAATTAATTTTTTCAGAAAGAACAAAACCAATATTAACTAAATTAACATTAGTTTTGCTCATTCTTAACTGTCATAAATTGAAAATTGTCAGTTATTGTTTGCATTAAAATCTTAAACTGATAAATAATTAATATAGTCTTCAACACAAGGAAATAACAACTCCATGCTATATAAATATCTAATAAAGCCTATTAAATCTCGAATCAAAGAGCCTTTTTCTTTTCATTTTAAATATTTTCAAATTTAGTTAATGTAATCATTAAATAACTGTTGTTCTTTATAATTCTTCTGATTTATATTTAAAATTTTACATGGATATTCAATTCAAACTACATTAAAAAAATATATATTTAAATAAAGAAATGAGCTTTTAACAATAATAACTTGAATATAAAAATAAAAATATCCAAAATATAATGTATAAGTTATACATCACCCGAGAGAAAACCTAAATTCAAATAAAATGATAAAATACGTTTAATCTAAGATCATACCTTCCCAATGGGTTGATATTGACTCCTTAGGGATCAATAAAAGTTAGAGAGGTCAATAAAATGTAAATATATAAAATTTATTTAAAATATCAAATATTAAAAATGTTACATAATTTTTCACTTCAAATTTAGGAAGTTATTTTTTTAAAATTGTGTAGAAGAGCTGTGGCATAAGTTACATGTTGAGCTGGTCTTTCTGTTAAAGTGCAGATGGCATAACACAGTGTTTCTCAACGGGGGCGATATCACCCCCATGTGGGAGTTTTCCATGTTGAGGGGGCGATTAGTAACAATTTATATTTTGGGTGGCGAAAAACAATTTTCTGGGCGATATAGTAAAACAGTATATTAAGAATAATTAGATATTTTATTTGTTATATCGTACAATAATTAAACAAATAACATTATACTAGTCACTAGTCTATTCAATGCAGTATGAATTTAGCATTAGCCTTGGCATTTGGCATCGGAATTTTGAAGTGAAGGGGGTGATACTACGTAACAGTTTTATTGATGGGGGTAATACTACGTTGAAGGGGGCAACGATTTGTTAGAGGTTGAGAAACACTGGCATAATGTAACACCCAAGTGCATCACCATCCACTACCGGGCCTCTCATTTTATTGAAATTTTCCCCCCTTCCTCTCTTGTCCCAGTTTGTCCAAGTTTCTGTAACCTCCTCCCCTGTTCAGATATACAGCAAAATTTGATCTCCCTTAAAACCTTTATCACTTTATGAATGATAGATATCGTAAGTAGAAATGAAGCACACAAGAAATTTTGAAATAAATAACTGGATGTCCACTGAAGCTCAAGCCCTCCCTCCCTTTCCCTTTGTTTGACTCCTGCCCTTCCAGTGTAGATGTCAGTGGTGCAGCGTGGGTGTCAACTGCCTGGAGCCGAGAAAAATTTCGCCACCCCCTTATTTAGGTACCTCAATTTAAAAGACTAAAATTCAGTTTTGTCACAGAATAAGTAATGAAAAATTCTGTGCTCATTTCAATTGGTCCAAATTGTAGGTGCGACAAAAATATGAAATGAAATGGTTCAAATTTTTACAAGATATTATTATTATTTATTGTGAAATTTTGCCGTCCCCTAAAAATGCCACCCGAGGCAGACCGCCCCTGCTGCCCCCACTGGTGGACGTCATTTATGGACAGCTTCTAACTGGCAATGCAAGAGGGTGTTGTAGGTTCAAGTTTCATTACCCAGCCAATCTTTTCTTCCAGAATATTCTAAATTTAAATTGAAATTTAAAAATTTAAATTTATTATTAGATGGTAGCCTAACCTTTTACCTATATTCAAATTACTTTATATCTAATCATTAAATTCACCTTGTGTGAGACCTGAAAGGTCCCTGGGTCTAAATCAGCAATTTTATTAATAATGTTAATATTTTGTTACAAAATATTACTTCGTTTGGATGAGAAAAATGACGTTTTAGAGTGGGAAAAATAGATAACAGATGTTACTTCCTTTCACAGAAGTTAGTGTATCCTCTGTTTTTCCCTTATCTGCAAAAACTCTCGCTTTGATGGGAAATGCTTACCCCTCACATATCCCCCTTTCCATCCGTTCTCACGGAGGAAACTTTGCATGATGATTGGTCGCCGATCGTGACATATAGAGGAAATTTGTCAGAATTTGGGGAGTTCAGCAACAGATCTGGAAGCGTCCAAACTCCACACATTTTCCTCCTGATGACCAACGCCCTTAGACGAGTCACATAGAATAAGTCCAGAGTCTGCACTTAGAAGTGATACTTTGATTTTGTGCACATAGTGATCTCCCATGGAAAGAAGTAAATGAACTTTATTCTCCAAAGTGTCCCTTGCCTACAGAAAAGAAGACGAACGACAACTAGAACAGGTTGTATGTTTTATAACGATTTTGTGAGCTCTCTCTCTCGATCGCGAAGCGGGTATAGTATAAGTCCTTGCCTATATCGTGTATCTTAATTGTCGTATATATATCCCTCGTTCCTTGATATTTGTATTAGTTTTACTTATATAGAATCATTAAACTTACTCTTGTTTGTTTTATATAAGATATGTCTCTTTATAGATATGATTCAGACTCGAATTAAGAATCGCACGCGTGTTTGTCTGCGGATCGATAAATTGACAAACTGGTGTCAGCCCTGACAAGCATCTGGGCTTCACCGTTCAGATCTACTAGCGGTTATCGCTCTCCTATGAGAACTTTTAAGATTGGATCTCTCGATCCGAAACTTTGGAGACAGATTTCGGATAATCTGTGCCGATTAAGTGGTACGAACAATCATTAGAGGATTAGAGTACCCCCGGCTACTCTCACACCTTGTTATAGCCTGAGAAATAATCCAGTAGTTCATTTGGCATGTTTAAGAGCTAAATATTTCTCATAATATGTAGCAGAGCAGTAACAAACACCTAGTATATGAGTTTATCATAATATATTGCTGTAGCCGATAATGTACAGTCCTAGTTGCAAGGAAAGATGACAAAATCAACTGAAGAAAATTGAAATCAATTACATCTAGTTTTCCTATAGTATTGTCTAGCCACTAGACCAACTAATAATATACATCCAAAAATTCTGATTGACTCGTGAAACAAATTTTGCATCATATATTTGGTGATTTTGGCATGCATACTTAAAGGTTGCCCATTGCTGCCTAGGAAAACTATAATGTAATGTATTTTTCTGTTTTAGGAAATGCTGATTCAAAACAAACACCTGGGGAATAGTCTCTAAATAGTCCTGGTATTAAACTTGATTTTTACTGGATTTTTACCTGTGGATCACTTGAAGGCCTTTTTTATGAACAGATGGTCATTTCACTTACCCATTTAAAAGCCAGAATAATATACAGTAGACATGTCAAGCAGTGACCCCACATCTTACAAAATGCATTGAATGATTAGATCACACACATTAATCTGTGTGTGCATAGGACAACAGTCACATTGAACATATCATCTGAACAGTTTGCTTATGATGTACGACTTATGGGCCACCCTGTACATTTTTCAGATAGGCAATGTTTAGAAGTTTCACTCTGTTTGTTGGTATAGTTATAAAAATTAACAATATAATGTAACAAAAACTCAAATCAATATCTTGAGAAAAATAACTCAAAATAATATTACAAATGTTAAATGTACTATTTAGTATGTATTTTGTATCAATAAAATTTATTTTCTATATTCAATTTATTAAATATTAGTGTACAGTGGGTGATCGGTTAACGAACAAATCGGATAACGAACACTTTTGCGAAAGATTTTTATGATTGGACAACGAACACATGTTCGGATAACGAACACTTCACTAAATAAACATAAAAAAAAAGCGACGAAAATAGCAAATACTGATTGATTTCCCCTTGTCTTCAGGCAACAATTCGAAACTTTTTGGAGCATTGGAGACGTTGACATCGACGCTCAACCCGGAATATACTTCCTTCGAACTTTGAAACTCTCTCTTGTAATTCCAGCCTTTTATTTTTCTGACAGAAACAATTTTTTTATAGTATTCGCGAGATGTCTGATGTTGCTGGGCAGTATGGCTTGAACAAATCTACAGTAGGCGCAGTTCAATCTTATCTAAGAAAGATACAGTATAATCAAGAAGACTCAAGCAGCTAAAGGAGTAACAAAAATCACTTCTGAGAAATAAAGAACATTAAAGAGCTCATAATAGAACCTGAAACGGATCTGACGACAGAAGAACGCCAAGAACTCTTGAATAAAGAACACCAAGAAACTCGGCGAGATATGTTTTATTATGAAAAAGAGGATTGATGCCGATATCTGCTATTAATTAAAGATCTTTTGAAGAAGTGGGGGATGTCAGATCAATGGTCTTAGAATGGCATAAAACCAGGTTGAGATTAATAGGCTTGGGGATCTCTACAATTACAATGCTATTACTGTAATTACTTCTAAAAATCCTGAAGAAGAGAGAAAAGCAATCGACATTAGACAGATTCCTTAACCCCCACAAACAAAAACAAAACATAACTAATAAAAATGCAAGACTGCATATATATGTATTTTTATTATTGCATATAAATGAACGTAGCAACAAAGTACCAGTATATATTTTTTTAATTTTTGGGGTCTCCAGAACGAATTAATCAAATTCCCATACAAACCTATGGTAAATTGATAATTGGTTAACGAACAATTCGGATAGCGAACAAAGTCTTGGAACGGATTATGTTTGTTAACCGATCACTCACCGTATTTTATAAAATTCTATATACACTACTAGTAGAATATTGTATAATGCAGCATAAAAATTTGAATTTCAATAGTTTATTAAATTTAAATACTTTTTAATCTAGATTAGTAACAATTTTTGTATTATAAAATGTTAGCAATCCATTAATCCACTTGTTTCAACTAAGATGCTGCAACAGCACTTAACAATGTCACAAAATAGTGCTGAGCAGTGCCATAACATTTTTTATATGTATTAGTAAAAATATAAAAAGTGCAATAACTCTACATTGATAAAAAAGTAAGGGTACCATAAGAAAAATTTACCAAATTGGGAGTGCCAATTACTATTAGAAAGATTGAAAAACACTGAATTAGTCAGTAGAACAGCAAATGTAGTAATAGTTTCTAGTTAAAAAAGTTGATGCCATTTCCCAAAAATCCAATTTTGTTTTAATAAACTTTCAATTATAATATATATGACCATTACTTCGTGTAAACATATTTTACTTAAGAGTTTTATTATATACAATGTAAATATAAATTTAATATAACTGAATTGTTTAGAAATAGAGGAAATTAAGAATTCACATTTCAATTTCTAACATAACTTTTTAAAAAATTAAAACAAAATGAGAATCTTTAAAAATCAAAATCTATACCTTGGTGTAATGAATTTTTCAGTTAATAATTCTAATGGAGTTTCTGCATTAAATGGCTTATTACTGCAAACTTTTAGAGCAGGATGTCGATTAGGTTCATTAGCATAAACATCACTGGATAATTCTTTCCTATCTTCTTGAGAAAGGTTGCCAATTCTAAAGGTTTCTAACAATTCTAAAATCTGCAAAAAGAAAACAAAAATCAGTTAAAATTTAATTTAAGACAAGACTGTTTTAAACATAAAATATCTATAAAAATACATGACCTAACTATTAAAATGCAAAGCATAATTGAGAATTTTATTGGGCTACAATTTGAAAAAACTGTAGACCTATAAATTCCCACTGTTGTCTGTTCGTCCATCTTTCCTTAATCTCGAGAACGGTGTCAGATGAAAAATGAGACCAGATAAGGAAACCTTAGGGACAAAAGGCCTCGATTAACTATATATGAACTTCTGATGCAAACTGGAAGTCATGTTATTTCAATTCAAAAATTTCCCCGAAAGATGTTAGAAGGTGACTGGCACGACTCTATTGTTAAAGGAAAAGTATGATGTACAGGGGGTAAGTCCTATTAATTTTAGTTGAGGAGAATATATTTGAAATTAAATAAATTAAAAATATAATTAAAAATTGCAGCCTGGCATTGTGACGACGTCACAATAATTTCTCGTCATTCTTAAAACACTTTTGGAGTTATACTGGATTTACATTTTGAATGATAATATACAATTTAACAAAAATTGTAAAAGAAATTTAATTATTAACTTTATGTTATAGCTTGTTGAATTATGGAAAATTTAAAAACTCTTTTATTTTTTTTTTTTATAAAAGTAAGAAATATGATTTATACAGGGTTCCTACTCAAATTTTTGTTTTGAATTCCCTGACTTTCCCTGATTTTCCCTGACCAACTTTGTCCAAATTCCCTGACCCTCACATTTTTTAGTGTGGAATATCGACATAATAAAACAGCATTTACTGTTAACATTGAGTACATTTAGCCCTCTTTTTGCACAGTTGATATGCTTCAAAGACTGCCACATTAAAAAAATACAGTACATACATCCTGTAGAAAAATGTTTGATAGAATCCACAATTTCAATGTAATGAAAAAATAAGCAATTTACAAACAAAACACAAGCTTTTTATTTTATCATCATTTATCATTATTATTTGTATGTAAATCTAGTAAATACAAGGTAACATAAAATCAACAAAAATTATTCTTTGATAAACAAATAGTACTGTACTGTGCTTAAAATGAACTCTTGATTTAGAAACACATAATTTTAAAATCAATCTTTCAACAAAAAGAGTAACTTTTTTTTAACCTTTTTACATTACCATCTGTTGCATATCTTAAAAACAGTTATTGCAAATATAATGTTTAAACATGCATTATTATATGGATAGGATAGATAGGGTGTGACCCATATCCTATTTCTGAGATCAAAGAATGTTTTGATGAGAAGAAATAAAACTCATATTTAATCACTGAGCCTTCTACTGCCCCCATGAAAGCCTCCAGTGCCCGCAAAGGGGCGTTATCACCCACTTTGAGAAAGGATGATCTAGACCAGTGTTTCTCAACCCAAAACTCATCGCAGACCGGAAAATATCTGCTTTTTTTAAGTGGACCAGTGACAATATTATTTTTAATTGAAAAAAATTCTCTGTTGTAAAAAGAACTGCAAACTACATTGAGCAATAAATATTTGTTATTTTATTTACCAGTACATTAGTATACAAATCAATGTGATCGCTGCTTTTCTTTTTTGCTAGTAAGATCATCAATTCTTGGAGTTAAGGCGGTAACTGCAAGGCGTGAGGCAGAACTAATACTATAATGATTTTGTTGTTTCAATTTTATCATTACCATTGCTGAAAACATTGATTCACATAAGTACGTTGTTGAAAAAGGTAGTAACATCCTAACTGCCTTTTTATGTAAAACTGGATATTCAGATTTAACTTTAATCCAAAACTGTGTTATGGGCATTGATTCAAACAATGTTTTAAATCCCAAGTCTGAACTTAATTTGATTAGTTTTTCGTATTCAAAGTCGTTCAATCTATTAGTTTGCTATCAATAAACGGATTAATAATCCACATATTTCCTATTTGAGAACAACGCATGGAAGGTTAAGTATATATTTTTAAAGTTTTCGCGGACTGGTCAGATTAGAGTTGCGGACCGGCGGTTGAGAAACACGGGTCTAGACTATTTCTCAAGTTTCTATAAAAAATTTCTGTTCATTCCTTTTTTTCTCTAATAATTAAATTATTTTACGTTTTTCTATTTTAGTTCCGGACAATTCCGGAACCTCACACTTGTATTCCTATGAAGTCATAGTATTACGAAAATTGGGATTCTTAAAACTTATAAAATAAAATAAATACAGAAATAAACAACAAACGAAATTACAATTATACGTTATTAAAATATAGAAGTTCAGCGCAGAGAATCGTAACTACAAATCTCTTTCTTTTGCAACATAACTATAAAAATTGTTTTGGTGTTGTTTCGCACAAAAAATAATCAAATTTATTTTAATTTTTTAGTAATGTAATTATTTTTTTTTAAATTTACAGCTTTTTAATTTTTAAATTTTAATTATAAGCAAGTTAACATTGGTTAAACTATCGGATTACCTGTTGATTTTCGAAAATATAACTACAGAATATTTATTACAAGCATGATCAATCTTGCCAGTTTTTAAGCCCTAAATTTGCCAAAATCAGTGATATTTGTTACCCAATGTCATTTCAGTTAACTAATTATTAAACTATGTATCGAAGTTGCGGAAAAAAACGGAAGAGAGAGGGAAAATATGCTTGCAGTACAGTACATTCAAGGAAAATCGTAACAACAAATATAAAAAGCTTGTGCCAACAACAAGTCAGCGCCAGTATTTTACTGTAAACGTCGGGTAACTATTTATAATTTTTTATGTTTTAAACTGAAAAACGATTAAATTACAGATTTTTACTGATCTGTTTAGCTATTTTGAAGTGAACATTCTAATAAATTACGATTTCAACTTTTAAAAGTTTGCAAACAAATTTTTAATTAGTTATTTTTTATTCTAATAAACAATTTCATTTTTTTATAATCGCTGAATTACTAAAATTAAAAATTAAACACTATTACATAAAAGTAGTTTATCCTGTTATTAATTAACTCCCTTGCTACCCACTAATTTTTAATATTAATGTAATTAAACATAAAAAATATTTAAAACTGGGAAAAAAACGAAAGAAATGCGTTAATTTTGAAGAAAAAGCTTCAAACTTTATTTTCCATTGTCTCGCCTTTCTGTGAAATCTGACACCGATGAGTCATTGTGTTTACAGCTGGATGACCTGGAGAACAGCTGGTGTTGGGATTTCCCGGGACATTCTCATAGAAGTCTCGGGAGGAGAAGGGTTTAAAGTAGAGTGAATACTAGCTGGCCGTATATTTTTAAATATTTTTCAAAAATTACGTTTTTTTATTGCGATTTCCGACCCCCCGACTTAATTAAACGTATATATAATAAAATATATTAATTTAAAAAAATTAAAAAACTATTGGAGGTCGTTTTTGACATCAGAAACTAGCTTTAAATAACTTTATCGAAGTAAAATCCGTGCACTACTACTTTAGAACGATGAATGAAATTTGATAAAAAAAACTCCCATTAAAAAACAATTAAGAGTTAATCGTGCGTCATTAAAGGTATATTAAAATCGCGATAAAATATTTTCGCGCGGGAAAAAATTTTTGAAAAAATTTGGAGACTTAAAAAACATCCAAAAAAAACAAAAATTTTTTCGGAGGGCCCAAATGCCCGAGTTTTATATAACGCTATGGAACTTTCCCGAGTTATCTCGGGTTTTAAAGATTGCAGCATTACTTCTTGCCGCCTGCGTATGGCTATGATTGGTCATCTATATTCAGCAAACCAAATCAACAACGCAGTTAAGGAGACAAATTCCCTGACTTTTTGACAATTTTCGACAAATTCCCTGACTTTTTGACAATTTTTGACAAATTCCCTGACTTTCCCTGACTTTTTCAAAAAATAATGAAAATCCCTGACTTTCCCTGATTTTCCCTGACTTTCCAGGTGCGTAGGAACCCTGTTTATATTTTTGAAATTTTATGTTAAACTTCCTGGAAATGCAACTGTGCAGCAAACAGGAGTTGTAGATTTGAGTCCCATTCCGAGCATGTTTTCTTCTTCCAGAATAGTCTAAACTAAATTTCTTCAATTTGGAAGTTTGTCTTTCAGAAAGTAATAAATGTACTAAATACTGGATAATTATAAATCTCACACAACCAAAAATCCAGCTCACGAAACACAAAACAATGGAGAAAAACGAACATTTTCAATTGCTTTTTAGCAGCTGTATTCAAGTTAAAAAATATATTTGGAAATGGATATCAGAATAGAATGTAATAATCTAAACTATATAACAAACAACGTATGATTGACAGTTGATGGTCATGTAGTTGTATTGGGATGTAACTATCGAGATGTAAAAAATAATGTTAAATATCCAATAACACCCTCCAAGTTGGGGATAATGTGTTGTTATCCTTGTAGTTGATAAAAAAATTCAAATAAAAATAAAGGATAAATTTTTTAAGTCAATATTTATTTATATAAGTATTTATTGAAGAATTTGATCTTGTGTAAAATATATAGATAACACTGTATTAAAGTCTTGAGTTAATCTAGTATTATTTAGTAGTATAGGTTGTAAAATATATATTATTTTTGCATTGTGAAATTATAAGAATGTTTAAAAATAAATGCTACTTGTAGAAATATTCTATAATATATGTTGCAAAATTAACTCAATATATAAAAATAATTTATTATGGTGTAAAAAGACATTTATGTAATCCAGAATAATCAAAAAATAAAATCTAAACTGAAAGTTAAAAAACTTTATGCAGATTATACGTATTATCATAAACAAAAATTATATCTAATGATTACACTATCAACCTATGCTGTACTTGTTCTACTTATCCACGAAAAATATTTTAAAATATCATTAAATTAAGAAAGTTTTGACACTTTCTATACCATGGGCACTAAGATGGCCCATTTTTTAAAAATCAAACTCCATTGTGGGTTCAGCCATGCCCATAATGGGGGAGCCAAGTGTTGAGGCCTGATATATCCATGATAGACCACCCCATAAAGGATTCCTGGGGTTTTTTATCCTGACTGGATTCATTCCTGTGTCCCCAGAGTGGTAGGCTGACACCTTAAATGTATAACCATCATGAAGAATTTGTTATAATTGAAAGATTACAAAACAGTATATAAATAAAATCTTGTCTAATCAATAAAACCTAATATTCATCAATAAAAGTACCTCATCTTGTTTATGTACTCCATACAACTCCCAGAATGGTTCTATTGGTCCTCCTGCTGCTAACAATATTTTATCACCACCTGGATGCTGATCAACAAATTCTGTAATATCATATACACCTGCTTTGTATGATACCCATATGTGCTTCTCTTTGGTATTATGTTTGGCAATCTCCTTTGCTGAATATTTTGGAAGATTTGAAATTTCTTCACCAAAATATTTCTTCTCATCTGGTGAAATTGCTTGCAATATTTGCACAAAACCTAAATTTCCAAACAAATTTCATTCTTAAACACGTGTAAAACAATCCTAAAATAAATTTACTACAATGTATTTATTGAAAAAAAAATTATATTTTTATTCACAAATATGACTAGTTTATATTTTTAAATATGTTTAATAATAATTTTTTCAAATATGCACAGTTGGATACATTTATAACTATAAATCTGGATCAAGCAATCAAAAAGTATTATTCATACTTCATGTATCTCAAATACATTTACTGATTATCTTTATTTCATTAACCAATTTTCAGGAATCAGGAAACCAAAAAACCAAGGCAGCTCCTTGCATAATATGTTACTAATGATCTTGGGGTTAATGTGTTTTTTACATAACTTACCTACCTATACTATGTCTAGGCAAGCTATCAGTGATGCAGGTGACCCGCACACTGAAATTTCTAATTAAATCCCTGATAATCATTTTCATTAACATAGCTTTCTTGTTATAATCAAACTCAAAACTTTGAACCATAATATTTTACTAATAAAAGTCATTGGTTCCTTCAATTAGTACTCATTTGTATTATTCATTAACATAACAAAAAAATATAATTAAAGAAAAAAAAGTTAAGTGATGGTGTAGAATGCCATCAAATTATTCCATTATCATCTGCATTCAAAAATAAATAAACTGTACAATTTTAATATTGATATACAATGTGGTCTTGCTTTTATATTAGTTTTAATTATAATACAGATAGAATATAACAGTTACCAGAAAATTATAATACAGGTATTCCTCGTACAACATGGCATTCCTACAACATGGTTTTGCTCTTACATGGTTCAAGAATTGGGGATGTCCTCCATGCAACACAGTGTTCTTACAACAGGGTTTTGCTCTAACATGATTCGAGAACATTCAAGGACAAAACATCATAATTTTTAGGTGAAAACCCCATTTGATACTTTTTATTCAAGCAAGCATACATGTTGTCTTTTATTTGCCTATGGATTTTAGAATATTGAAATTTTCATTGTCGTTTCATATCTTCCACATGGTTTTCTTTAATGAGAACTGATCATGTAGTTTTTCTTCTTCCTTGTTTTTCTAGCTTCCTATTCTAGCTTTCCTATAAACTAGGTATCATGGTCATTGGTGATAGGGCTCTAAATGAACCTGAAAGACTGTTGCTGTGCTTTGTTTTATGTTTAAAAGTTACTACATAAAAAAATAAAATTTTTAAAAATAGGGAAATACAAGCAAATGAACATATAAGATTTTATGAAAAAACAGAAAAATCAAGATGATACTTCAGATTAACGTTTACAGGAACACTCAGATGATGACAATATTTTCTCTCGTAAATGAAAAAAAAGAAAATGTCCTCATTTAATGGTGTTTAGTAGAGAAAAAAAATTAATATTAACACAATACTTTTGACTGTGATTGTTAGTTAATTATTAATTACTTTAATAAATATATTTCTCTTAATTACAAAAAATAATAGTATACTTTATGTTTTGTCATAGTTCTTTGTTTTGTATAGCATAAATTTGCATAACATGGCACTTTTTCAGAACTTAACTACTATGTTATTCAAGGGATAACTGTACTACAAAATAGTAAGCAATTATTATTTTGTTATAAATAACTAAAGCAAATAAAAATCAAGTATGGAAAAAGGAATAAAAATTTTTTTTATTAACAACTTTAATTTCTAGCATTTTCAGCTGTATTTTACCGACCTTCCTCAGGAGAAAGTTACAAAATGAATGACAGTTGCATTTGAATACCATGATAAAATTTATCATTCTACTCAAATATAATCAAGTTGCACTTATCATTCTACCTGAATACAACTGTCATTCATTTTGTAAGTTTCTCCTGAGGAAAGTCGGTAAAATACAGCTGAAAATGCTAGAAATTAAAGTTGTTAATAAAAAAAATTTTTATTCCTTTTTCCCTACTTGATTTTTATTTGCTTTAGTTATTGGTACAGTCGATAACAGATGACATTTGAATAGTAATCTAGAGTAACTGTATGTACTCTGTTACATACAATAACTCTAGGCAAGCATAATTTATAGTCGCATATAATTACTACTCTGCGACAAGAAAAAAGTCGAGAATACTGGTATAGTCTACCGCTCATATAAGCTACACGTAACGCAACAATAAGTATTTACGTATCTCAATATAGAAGTACAGACATTACAAATTTTTTCAGCTTCATTATAATCTTACAGAATCTCCATCATTAAGTGATCATTAGGTGCACATCTGTGTTAATTACAAGCATAATGTAAAATAATCCCCAATTATTGTGTAGAATGGATTTTATGCATAAAGAATAGTTAAGATAGATATGTATTATTCCATTTTATAATGTATTTCTTATTAAATATACAAAGTAAACTGCACTCACCACCACCAGATTTATATTTCCAGTATAGTATCCCAGATGTTAAACTGACTATGACAGTAGTAGTTAGAAGAACGTTACTACGACTTCGTCTAGCATTTTGATTATGCCAAGAACAATACGTTTCATCAGGTATCATAAAATTAATCACAGCACCATGCTTCTGTATCCACCTCGTATGATTTCTGCGAAATGGATTAATTATAACATTAAAAATGGCATTAGAAATTGATTAAAATCTGTAGAAACATTGTCTATAGAGACGATAATCGATGGCATGTTTATACAACGCGTTAGTAACAACAAAGTGAAGACAAAAGCAAAAATTACCCTCTGAAAATGTATTCACACTTTCTTGCAACTCCAGCGTGCTTATAGAGAGTTAACAGCTTCATTTATGTAAGTTCATAACGTAATTCAACGCTAAAATAAAATATTTCGAAGCTTCCCTTAGTGCAATCAGCTGTTAGCAAATCATGCACGCTCCACCGACTGCGTAGCCGGTAGCGATCCCGTCCCGTCATGCTCATCGCTAATGCGTTATTTCGTCATCGCTAATCGTCAATTTCAATATATTTTTGATTTGATTGATTACTCGATATAATGTTCAGTGTTGCCAGATTGTAATGAAAATATATTATTTATAAAAATGATTTTTTTTAAATGGCAGCTTATTTTTTAGAATTATATATTATTACTAGCAGATGAGCCCGGCGTTGCTCGAGCAAAAAAATAACAACAGAAAAAATTAAATAATTAAAAGTTATTCAGTAACACGTCACACAAGGAGCAGTTGTTGAAAAGGAGATGCATTTCGGGTCTTAATGACCCATCTCAGTCTTTAGACTTTACAAAGGAGAATAGATCAACAAAGATTACATTATATAGAATAATACATATAATATTTTAACAACATTTTTTTTTTATAAAATTACTTATATGATTGATTGTTGGTTACAATTGACATTAAAGGGTAACTGACTGGGTAGGTAATTTACCAGGGTGGCTGAAAAATTCCGAACATCTTTAAGTACACGGTTGCACTTGCATTCTGCAAGTGAAACCGTGTACTTAAAGATGTTCGGACAACTGTTACAACTGTTGTATCTATATGGGAGGGTAGGATAGTTTCACCAAATGGGAGCCATCTGGAGGTGGGGCGGGATGTAATCACATATGGATACTATCTGTTAGGCTGAAAACCCTCCTCCCTAACAGATAGTATCCATATGTGACACCTAGGACCGACTCTGAAAAAATGCAATGCGTGCATACACCCGGGCAGCCGATTGGGCATTAAAAAAAATATAATTTTGCATACTGTAAATATAATAATCAATAGACTCCTGTCGGTCATTATCTAACTTCTTTCGGGGAATAACTTTTTAAATTATGTACAGTTAATGAAAACATCCTGCCCCTAAGCTGTGTATATTTGGTCTTGATTTCCATGTATCTAACTCCGTTCTCAAAATTAAAACAGACGGACTAACGACAGTACGAATTTATAGGTCCACAATTTTTTCAAAATGATTAAAAGTTTAGAGGAGAGATCCTTTAAAAAGCCAAAAATTCAAGGAGAAAGTACGGTGGTTTCTCCCCGGCTCAGTCTGTTTATCCTCTGTGTCGGTTTACCGTTTTCGTTCCGCCGTATTATAAAGGTTTTTCGGTATTTTTAATATTAACTTTATTCAGTTTGATGTTACATCAATACGCTAAACGTGCAATCCCGACGGCGACCGACGAATCTCTTCGAAAAGCCAAATAATATTGGGCGAAATAAATTGAAATCTTAAGAATTTGATTTATTTCGTGCGATGGCCGAAAACGGACGAAAAAGATATTTATTCGAACGAATTTCGTGCGATTTTCGGAGATGGTCGAGCCACGAGACGTAGAATTCAAGAAGATCGTCTTTTACTCTCCACGGTGGACATTTCGCGCCTTGTAAATGTAGAAGATAATTTATTTATCAAATTCTGAACACAAAAAAATGATTGAAGCAAAATTTTAAAAAATTATAAAAATTGATTTTTTATTCAAATTTTTACGAAATTCGATCATTGTTGACGCGTCTTTTAACGTTTGTTCGAAATTCGTCACACGTGACTATTCGCAGTTCGATTGTGTTTCTGCTCGGAGTTGGACGTGCTTTTCTTGCGCTGGTGAATTGTGTGCTTTTTTTTTGCGATTTGCTGAGTTCGAGGAAGAAGAAAAGAGATTTTCGAGGTAAGTCTTAGTCCATATTGACGCTAGACGTAAGGATTTCTTTAATATTGCCGGAAGAATCGTCACCAGAAGACATCTCGGACCATCGTTCGACGGTCGACGGTCGACGGTTTCGTTTTCGATTTAAAAAGGCAGCTCGGTGAACTTTTTGCTTTATTAATGTAAGCTTTTGTTTTCACTGGACTAATTGCAAATTTTCTTTTTTACAGAATGAAGAGGTTGGTGCGGTTTTGGAAGCGGTTCCGGCGGAGGAAGGCGATGGCGCCGGAGGGAGGGGGTTCCTCGAACGGCGCGGAACGAGTCTGTCGGACTCGGCGCTCGAAGAGACGTTGGAGGAACGGGGCTCGACGAGCCAGAGGTAGCGGGTGAAGAAGACCTTCCCCAAGTGCGCGTGGCGTGGCATCCTCCCGGACTCGGGATTATGCCACGCTACACTCTCGGTCCGACGCACTTGGCCAAGGTCTTCGGGGGTCATCCTGCCACAGGCCTTGCTGTGGAAGATGTAGAAAGTGACGGCTCGTCCGAGTCGACATTTTCTGGTTGGTCGCGTTCTGCCTGTTCGTCTGCCACGGCGACGCTACTGCCTCGCCGAAGTCGGAACGAGGAGGAATCGGAGGAGAGAGCCGCCCGACTCTCGGAACCGTGGTTTCTGTGGTTTTGTTCCCTTCGGACGGCTGCGGATCCCTCGGCCTAGGCGGTGATCCTCTTCGATTTTCCCCTTCACCCGGATGCGACATTCTTATCGGATTAACACTTTCAACCGGACTCGACACCTTTTCTCCGATTTGACTCCCGATTGTGACCGACCGACCTTTCTTTCCAAACAGCTGTTATGAGGATTGAGCTTACGGTTAGGCTAGGCTAGGTCATGTCCTTCGCTCTTCTCGTAACGCTGTTCGGGAAGAAAGACTGTTTGATAAAGATAATAATGTTGACTTTAGGTAATAAATGAATATTTCTCACTGTCTTTGGGTTTTTTGTAGGAATATTTGGGAAGGAGAGGGATCTCCCCCCAACTTTACCACGAAGAGGACAAAGCGACCGTTTATCATACAAGCGAATATTTCCCGAAATCTCCGATGGTAAGAGCTCTTTCGTTTTCTTTTTTTACGCATCTTATTCTCGTATCACAATTTACTGTTTTTCTGTTTTTAGACAAGCCGAAAGATGTTTTTCGATCACACGCACACATACACACACGGACACAACATAACTGTACACGAAGATATACACCGTTTAATTAACCTTTACTCGAATTCTCGCACTCACGCACTTACACGTCAAGCGCCTCGTTCTGTGTAATTCGACACAATGAAAAAACCCGAACACTCGCTTCCCACAAATCCAACCCCTGGGTCCTTGTCCCGGGAAGTGGAAACGCCAATTTTAAAGATTAAAACGTTTTAAATTGGTAAGAAATTATCTGCGCACAATTCTCGCTCGTATTCCAGTACAGTATTGCTAACTCGCCCTGGGTTCTTCAACAGCTCGAATTCGAGCTCAGAGCGGTAGACTGAAGTACTAACCGCTCAAACATCCAGCCCTCACCTTGTTATACTTGCAGCCCAATTTAAATAAACAGAAATGCTCAACCAACGTTGTTAATTGAAATATTAATATTTAAAGAAATTTTTATACACGCATACGTATGTATTATATTTATATACTAAATAAGAAAAATTTCATTTTAATTTGCAACTTGTATTTTATGGCGGCGCAGAAATATAACTTTGAACAATGGCTAGTATTATCGGCTTGATTAGAATAAAATTAAAATATTTTAATGGATTTTTTTACCCCTCTCAACATACTAGTAGGCTCTCATGCGTTGGCTTAGATTATGATATATCTTTTATAATTACAGTATATCCTTTTTTGTAAGAATTATATTTAGTTAATTTTTTGTTAACTTTTTATGCCAATAGATGGCGCTAAGTGTAACTTAAAAAATTAATTGATTGATAGAAATTCAATCGATATTTAAGGGTGAAATGTATGACAAGATGTAAATTAGAGGTATTTGAACGTAACTACCGCTTTTCGTAGCAATTGATCGAACGGCCTCGGAGTGTATAGCGAACAAACAAACATCCCATTTATATATATAGACGAAATCTGTTTACATTTATAAAGTTGTACTTTCTTTAGTACCGTGACAAATACATCAATTATAAAATATTTATGTACGTCAATCTTAAAAAAAAATACTTATTTAACATGAACAAGGGTGCCTTCAGAGAGAGAAAGAAACGAAAAACACAAGAAATGTTTAATTTTAAATTAAAATGTATGTTCATGAGCATGTGCAGAAAATTTTTCAAGGAGCCGAATTTGAGGACAATTTCATCAATAAATTTTTATTAAATTATTTAATTTTTCGGGTTTTTATTTATTTATTTTTTTTTTTGTTTAACTCAGAGTTGCAGCTGTATCACGTGAATGGAAACTATTACGTTATTTATGTATAGTTCCTGCGAACTATATTCGTAGCGATAGTAAACAAAGCCTTCATGAATAATGTATTATCTCGATATAAATATGTATTAAGGGAAACGATCTCAAAATGTTATTTTATTTTGTTACTCTGTTTTTATTAATATCCCGATAAATAAACTCTAAACATCGATTATTCTTTCAAATGGTTCATTTAATAGATCTGTATCTTCCAGTTTGTTCATGCCAAACGTATCGAATGGGTCAAGCCGAAGGTCCATTGGGATCAATCCAAGAAATCCAGACTAAGATTGGCTTTTATGAGCTACGAGAAGATCGAAGTCAAAATGTGGGCGTAGGACCACTTCATCCCTCCAGAATTGCTGAAAAAAGACAAGATATGTTCTTTCTGATGTTTCAATCAATAAAAAATCTGGAGATTTCAAGAACTGAAAGAATGGATTCGGATATTAACGATGCTGGGAACACCTTTGAACGTTTGAGGAATCGTCTTTCTTGTAAGTGCAAACTCTCGTAGATTTATCGTTGTTTAAATTGAATTTTTGCTTCTTAGGTCTTGTTTTGCAACCTTCACCTTACAAAGGCCGAAAGGAAAGAACTAGAGAAGTTCAAGAAGCACTTGAAGACATGGGAGTTTAGAATTGTACCAATACTTATTAAGCTTTGGCACAATAGAGGTGAGAGAAGGACGATTCTTGAATGAACTTTCAAATAAACGAAGAATTGATTCCTTACGAATTTTGTCTATTCATTGTGGGCAATTGTTTTCTTCACAATTCTTGTGATTTAATCAGTGGACCGAGTTTCAAACTCTTCAGAAAATGGACTGAAATTTAAATAAATCTCAATGGCTGATGTTTCACCTTAATCGTGGATTTTTTGTATACAGTATTTTAATATTCATATTCAATTATGATAGTTTTAATTATTTTCAATTTGTGTTTTAAGTTCAGAATAATTGTGTAATAAAATTCTAAAAATTAAAATAAATTGTCGTAATAAATCATTTATATGATACAAAAATTAGAAATATCAAAGTTTAAGCTGAATTTTATATGAATTTAATGATTTCAATGTCTAAATTTCAAATAAAATATGATGTATTTAAATTTACAACAAAGCAATTGTTTTAATCGGGCTAAAATTACTTCTAAGCGTTTCCCTTTTCCTGTATCATAATGTAATGTGTTTATTGAATGCTTAGTTTCTGGGTAGAAGAAGATAGATCCAGTTCCTGTTCCTTTGACTTCCAACAGGAAGGAATGGGAACCAGAAAACTATTAGTGTTATCTTAACGGATGATTATTCAATTAATTCCATTTCCAGACAACCGCACACCTGGTTGTCTGTAATGGAGGTGTAATTAATACTGTTCGTTTTATCATAACGGATGATCACTGAATTAGTCCATCCATCTGCCAACCCACCTCATACAATCTCTATAATCTATTACGAAAATTCACCAGAGAATTTTATTAATTGGAATTATATTAGCTGTAGTTCCCCTGTACATCGGGCTTTACCTTTTACTTTTTCTGTATTACTGAATAGTTATCGTATATGTTAAAGTTACATTAATTTCTTATTGTTACAGTACATTTCATTGTTCACAGAGTAAATCCACGCAAATAAGAATAGAGAAATCTAAATTATTGCGTTGAATAATTAGTAAATACAACAAACGTGATTAATTAATGTATTAATTGTTTATAAAAAGTCATTGCAGTACTTCTACCGTAGCCACATATTTGTATGCAACTGATATATATATTTAGGAAAATTAACTATATCGAATTATTGTATAGTGTATAGCTGTTGTAAAATGCTACTATTGATTAACGTAAAGATAGTGATTATTGTTGAAAAGCCAACAGTATATTCATATTTATGTACTGTACAATGTAATGCCTATTAACGAGTACTCAATATACGAGAATTCAATATAGCGAGATTCTTTTATCTCTCTTCTCCACTTATCGATAGAACTGGTGCCGATCGATATTTACAAAAACAAAATTATCTAATCATGAATGATACGAAATTAAAATTCTCGCATGTTTCTATTAGATTCCATTCTTCATTTTTCTTTCTTTTATTGTTCGTTCGTTCTCTGGAATGTAGTGAAGCTATTCGTTATAAGGCGGTTTTGTTGTTTACTGAACTTTATATCTATATTACAAGTCCTTCTATATGCTATTATCTTCCATCGATGGGATCTTCAGCTTCCTCTCATGTCATATTGAACATCTTCAAATCTTGAAGAAAAGTTATCTACATACTTGGATAGTGTTATTTCCAAAAATGGCGACGTAGAAATGGACGTGAAGTGCCGCATCGGAAAAGCGGCGATAAACAAGACTCTTCTGGTGGATAAACAAGATCTGGTCCTCACCATCCATCTTATTGAGAACTAAATTTTGCCCGTTAGCCTCCATCGTGATTCCGAAAGCTGTTTATGCTAGTGAGTCCTGAAAGACATCGGGAAATATCAATAGAAGGTTCGATTTCTTTCAACAGAGATGTGTACGAAGTTAAAAATATTTAATTTAATTTATAAAAAAGTAAGTGTGCCAAGGATCCTAGAGCTTTTCCTTGGTTACACTACCAGTTGTACAGTACCTATCAATAGAACAGAACATTAATTATATAATATTCTCTTAGCAATGAAAGGTATCGAGTTTCTCACGTTTTAACATTTTTTAGACACGAACTAAGTAATATTTTATTAATATTACTTAAAATTCCCGATTTTTATCGCATTCAAAACGTTAAACACTGATAAAATTCCTATTTATAGTTTAATCGTTACTCTAAAACTAAATATTGAAAGAAACATCATAAAATTTTAATAATTGTTCTCTTTACAACACTTTAAAACAGTTTTAATGTATAAATTTGTATCAGGGTGTCAGTAAATATTTAAGCGCATCTACATAAGAAGTTATCAAGCATAAATAATTTTATTAATGTCTTGTGGGCTAAAATTTAAATTTAAATTTTATAATAATAAAGGCATTTACATGTAATTAACCATAAAGATATATTGATAAATCGTATATTTTTATAACTTATTATTTTATCTAACATGCTATTACAATATATATAATCGATAAAATATTTCGTTATAGAATGGATGAATATTTTACTTTTTTTTAAATTTTGTTAAATAAAGAATAGACTGTAATACAAAAGTATAAATCCAAATAAAGTTCATAATTAATGTTTATACAATATATTATATTTATGTTATATCTTAATATAACATAGTTTTTAGATCAAACCTTTTTATATAATTGTGATCTGAAGATAAACATAATTTTTTTCTTGATCAATTAAGCAAAAAGGAATATTCGATCAATGAATTCAGAAAATATATCATTAAAGAAAGCTTAGTCAAGTAGAAAACATTTCTAAAGATTTAAAGACGTAATATAAAATTGTAAATGTATTTAAATAGGTTCATGTATAACGGAATAAACAGAGAGTCAGCATCAGCGAGCCAGTTTGGAGAGCCAACAGTCATTGAATCAGTTTGGAGAGCGAACAATCAGAATCGGTTTGGAGAGCCAACAGTAATAGAATCGGTTTGGCGTGCCAACAGTCATAGAATCGGTTTTCGAGAGCCAACAATCAGAGAATCGGTTTGGAGAGCGAATAATCATAGAATCGGTTTGGAGAGCCAACAGTCTTAGAATCGGTTTGGAGAGCCAACAGTCAGATAATCAGTTTGGAGAGTGAACAGTCATAGAATCGGTTTGGAGAGCCAACAGTCAGATAATCAGTTTGGAGAGCCAACAGTCATAGAATCGGTTTGGAGAGCCAACATTCAGAAAATTGTAAAGGAAAGGAGTTGAACTCCACATACGTGACTACTAACCCGAATTCCGATTGACCTTTCTCAGGCATTTTGTTTAAACTTCAGAATAAGAAATTAATCTAGAAAACTATTCCAGTATCGTCCATAACTAGTTTTTAAAATTTTTTAAATATTAACTGTCAGACGTCCAAATATCCGAGGTAATTAAAGTATTTTATGGTAAACTGACCCATATTTAGGCGTTAGCGTCTAAATAAGAGTCAGTTTGCCATAAAAGTTCACCCGGGAGGCCCTCCCCATGGCAGTTCAGTCAAGTTTTACGCTGTCTTTTTCACTCAATCTACGAATGCTACGTATTAATGAGCCTCTAGAATATATCTGTCTTGGTCTATTATTATTTATAATACACAAATTCATTCTTTCTATCTTTTAAAATATGTAAAACGGAAGAAAACATGGCTGACGTGTACTATAATCTTGATATATCGGTAATAAAGAGCTCGTCCTTCATACATAATCGATACTTGTTTTCTAAAGAAATTTACATCTGACAATGACGAATCGTAAGTATTAGTTAAACAAAGTAAATATTATACGCAAAAGAGATCGATATTTTCTCTTTACGTCATTTATAATGCATTAAAGAAGTTTATTTTGAATGTTTAATAAACAAGATACAGTCATTTATCAATTTTAAATAAAGAATATTAGCTTATATTTTATTATTTAATACTTCTTGATCCGTAAAATCGATCAAATTATCTCATTAATTGGCTTATGTATTGTATTTTTCATTGATTAAATTTTACAAAATAAATATTTAATCGACTCTAATTAAATATATAAATATTGTAAATGGATAATTGGCCTCAGAGACCCTGCCCTCAGAAGTGCCATACACTTTTACATTTCTAAAAAAATGCGAAAAAAAATTATTTTTTTGCAAATATTTTGGGGCCCCATTACTGTAATAACTCTTTTCCAAGGCCCTGCAAAACTTCTGGATTCGATTGATGGGCAACACAACACATAGACGATCTGTCAAGGGGTGGTGTTTCCTGAGAGGACTTTCTGTAGGAAACGGGCTCCTATCTATATGTTATACACACAAAGAAAACTTGGAAACTCTGCGTGACCAGACCATTATTTATGCTCTAACCTGGCTTAGTGAACAGAGTGGCTCTTCTTACCAGGGCTCCTTCCCGCTCTGCCACTGGTGAGCAGAAGGGCCCTGGTCTTTCATTTACGAGGCTCTCAAAAATGTTAGTTAAAAGCTATTGTTCTATTATATTTAATATATATAATAGTGTATTTAATATAATGGACGTGAAGTGCCGCATCGGAAAAGCGGCAAGTCTTCTGGCGGATGAACAAGATCTGGTCCTCACCATCCATTCTCATTGAGAATCAGCTTCCGCCTTTCACCTCCTTCGTGATTCCGATGGCTGTTTATGCTAGTGAGTCCTGGAAGACATCGGGAAACATCAATAGAAGGCTCAATGTCTTCCAACAGAGATGCCTGCGACGAATCCTAAAGATCCGATATTTAGATCATATCATCAATGAAGAGGTTCTCCAAAGGAGTGGNATATTTATATTTATGAAAAATGTAAAAAGTTATATATTATTTAAATAATAAAATTTAAAATGTTAATTTTTAACGTTTTTTTTAATAAACGGAGGCTTCAAAAGACAAACGACTTGGTTTCTATTGACCTTTGATGGCTCGTTTTTCCATTTATGTTGAGCTCATTTTACGTTTTGTACTTTATAATATTATAAAATTAGGTATGAGATGGGCCTTAAGAGGGCCCTTTTCATACTCATTGCTGATTTAACCAGGCTTACAATAGCGGCGAATAGAGGAACGACATTCGAATTATGCGAGACATACTACTCATGAAATATTCGGGATCGATCTCGTCAGAATCTCGTTTGAATTTAAATAACTCTTACAATTATCAGCTCCTATAACGCATCAGCGACGAACTTGTACCTCTAAATAACCGGTAAAACAGTTAATCTATGATACAAGTTGTAACATAAATCTTACCAGACATACAATATAATTTTATTGTTATATTATTGTAAAAAAAACCGTACTTCTGAATAACGAACCAACCAGCGCCCGATTGAATAACACTAAAAACTAGTAATTAATCTCTGGTTTTCGACTCTCCAACATGGAGATCCCTCGTACAATACGCATTTCTATAACACGGTTTCGCTCCAACAATTTGAAATTTGGGAAAATTTCCCGTACAAAATTCCACAATTAAGTTTAAACTCCATTATTTGATATTTACTTTTTGTCTCAAATTTGTCCATGGATTTCAGAATATTAAAATTTTCACTTTGTTTTGTCCCTTTCGTCAGGTATACTTTAACTATAAACATTTTTTTACGATAAAAATATTAAAAAAATCTAGTAACGAAAGTTGCGTAACTTTCCCGGCTGTTATGAGTTTTTATTTTAAAAATCTTTTATATTATTAAGCAAAATAAATAAAATTGTGTGTGGTGCCATCTGTTATCAGGTTTTGTTATAAAAACTTTTTATATTTTTAATTATTACAAAATGGTAAAAAGCTTAATTTTGAGGGTAAGGGTGAGTTTTTTTTTTGTTTTTTTTTCAGTTGTTTTGGATTCAGGAGGTCTTAAGACGTGGCGATTTGCAAAAAAATTCATAGGGTCAAATTTGACACGATTCCAATACAATCTTTCCCTTGTTATGTATATACAGTACATTGTTATGATCTATTAATGTACAGGGTCCACAGTTTTAAATAAACAGATGTTTACAGCTCTATGTAGAAAAAAACTAAAGCAGCAAATTCAACCAAATCTGGTTTGCATACTTTCCTGACTATGGAATTTCGATTTCGCAAATAAAAAGTTTAGTTATAAACTTTACCGACAGGGAAAACGTGGCGCAATTAGATAACTTGTCAAAAAAATTTAGAAAAATACAGAGACGTTCAGACAAAATGCGCTGTGGTTTCACTGCAATTTAGTGTGACGTTTACATATTATGAGTTACCATATGTGACTCTCACAGTTACATATTGTGATTCTGTACGTGTTGTAAATTGCAAGTAACCAATAAAACAGACTAATGGTTTTACTTTACGTGCCACTCATCTCTCTGTTCTAAAGCATGCATTCGATACATTACAGTAATTAAGGCCAGTTTACGGTTTTACACCTTCAGAATGGGGGGATACATTGTGTAGTATCCCCTGCGTTGCAAGATTTCATTCATCTGCAACATTCGTCACAGAAGAAGAAGACACGCTAGACCTTAGCTATGTTGCTATGCGCCCCCTTGGTGTGTTAGTCCTGGCTGTTAGCAGTGTCCTCTAGTAGTCACTATGGTTTTGTATTCTTGAAAAATGTTTTTAATGGTTTTGTATACAGCTGGTAAAGTTGAGGCATGTGCTTATTTCCTTGATGTTGTTGTCAGTCCGTTGTGCAGTTTGTATGAGGCTACGTCTTACCTTGGCATATAGTTCACTTTCGTCTAGTCGATGTATATAATGCTATCACTTTTCGTGGGGCAGTGTTTACGTCCTTCTGTACGTAGGTGTTTGTGGGTATGTAGAAAGGTGTTAGTACACGCTGTATTGATTAGTGTCAAGTGCGAAAGTAAGATTATATTGAGAGGTTGTATAAGGGAATGTTAATGAAATTCTGATATATATCGTAGGTTCAGGGTGTAAAGATCGCGGATGGGAGCGTCACGCAGGTATGAACTTTGATCTTGTGTTGCTGGAGCCACAGACAGGATTGATAAACGTATTAACTGTGTACTGATGTCTGATTTGAGTGTGCTGATGATGTCAGCTATTAATGGCTCGTATTCGCTGAATTTAACGTACCGTAACATACGTGCTGAGTTGTTTGATGATACGATGAAGGAACCTTGTTGCTTCGGTGGTTCTATTAGCCAGCCTAAATATGAGTGTGTTGATGGCAGAGACGAGGAGCAGCAGGCTTATTTTCAGGAGCGTGAGTGTTTTGTACAAAATGTTTGTTTAATGCAAAGCCAAAATTGCCACAGGAATGATTTGTGTTTTGCGGAAATGTCTTCCACGTATCCTAAAATGTCGCTCTACTAGATTTAATTACATTTAAACTGCCGAATATTTCACCAAACAGCGTTGAATAGGGATAGTTTAACTGTGATTACCAGGTACTGTACATACAAGTTGAGTGATTAATTAAATATTTGAACACATAATAATGTATATAAAGTGAGTAAACGCTGGCGTTTTTGATATTAGTTTTATGGTATTTTGAAGAAAAGAAAATAAATCGAATACAGTATTGTATAAACACAACCTAAGAGTGCAAATACAGATATTTACAATAGAAAGTCGAGTACAAAAGCTAAAAATTGTATTAAGAAAGCCTAAAATTGGCCAGTATAATTCAAAGCATATTCTCAATTCTTTATTACATCTTCTCACTTAATATTTAAGAGGCCATTTTAAAATGTAGTGTACCAAGAATTGCTTGGTACAGTTTTGCTAAGCTTTTTTCATTGTTTCTTCATTGATCTCTGGCAACACAATACGTCTTGGCAGACGTATTGTGTTGCCAGAGATCCCGGAACCTTGGGAGAATCCCAGGAATTTTTTTTAGAAGGACTGTCCCAGATACATCGGGCACCCTAAATTCTTCTTGTCGGCTTGACCAAACTCACAATTGATATGAAAAAAGGGCTTTCTTAGTGTCCACAGAGTGGAAAGAGTTTTAATTTAATTTATATTTTCTTTTATAAATTTTAAAATATTTATTAAATAAATTAACACATATTTGATTACAAAATTAACCGATAAAAATAATTAAAGATATTACAATATTAATTATATTATTTATTAAGGACTAAATTCAATAATACTCTAAAGTAATCCTAAAAATATCATAAATATAATGACTTGTAGTTAACAATACATTCGAGTTTATCGACCTATTCGCTTATCTAAATTCGGAAACACGTACAGGATTATCAGAAAAAGTCGCAGGTAATATAAATGATGAAAAAACATTAATCACTCGGATTTAAAATATATTATTAAAAATATCATTTTCGTGTTATATTTTATATAAATGGCTTCACAACTCTTGGGGGTCAGGGATCGAATCCAGGAGCGAGCGACTCCTGGATAGTTGTTTGTGCAGATTCGATCCACGACCCCCCACACGTATTCGGGGCCTTGTGGGCCTGGTCTAACCCGCGATAGCTGTGGTAAAAAGGGCCCTCTTAAGTGCCTATAAAACGAAAAGAGCTTTTAAAAAATTGCTGGGTAAAGATTTTCGCCACTAATATATCATTTTAATGATAGATCCGGATGCGAACTTCGTTTAGAAATTATAATTCCGAAGCGATTTTCGATGTATTATAATAATATATATATATATACTGTGTAAGTAATTAAAGTTAAAAGGAATTAAAACGAGAACAACGACATTAGAAATTGCATAATCTATTAATGAATTCGTAACAAAGAGCGAATGACCTTTGTTTCGGGGCATTGACATATTGAACAATTTGTAAATAAGATAATGTGGTAGGGACCCGGGTACAGTTCTGTGACCCGCCAAAGTAGAATAATCGATTTAACATTTCCTAGAATATGTCACATTATGTCAAGGGCGTAAAATCGTAAAAATAATCATTACGTTTTTATTATTCTTTCAGTATTTATAAAACTAAATCTTTATAAATCACGTGTTTGGCCAGGCCTACAATGAGAAGAACGAGACGGGATTCGAACCCGGATCCATTAGAATGTTAGGCCAACGTCTTAACTCAATTCGTCCGCTTTTGTTATACAATATTAATAAAATGATATTAATTAAATGACCTAAATTCGTATCTTTAAAGACGTTCCTCCGACAGAAATCAATTTCTTTTTTTTTTCGATTGATGAAAAATATTCGAAAACGTCCTATTTGTTTGATTAATGTTAGTCATTAATCTAAAAAAATTTGACTCAATTTGTAATGAAGAATATCTAAAGACGATTTTCTTTAGTTTGTTAATTACTAACAAGCCGAGTTGAAAAGATGGACGAAGCCATCAAGAGCCTTTAAATGGCAACGCCCAATGTGATATATGAAAGACATGGAATATATAAATTTCATAAGCCTCTCTTCTACCTTAAATAAAATATGACAGAATGAAATTTCTAAAATAAATGAATTCGATTATAAACTTATTCGATATTCAATTTAAATAAAAAATAAATCTACGGTTTTCCGTTCTCTTCCTTGTTTACGAGTGATTTTCGTAGCCATTTGCTTAAGTGTTTATTTACTTTATCGCGTGTTACGTGTATTTTATGTTATAGAAAATACGATTGGTCGAGAAAAGAAGAAAAAAGAGCTTTTATTTATTATAAAATATCTACCCGAATTTGTATAAGGAAATGAATTATAACGAGATATACACGTGTAATTTTGGAGTTTTATTTACGTTTCTAACACTTAAATGGAGGGGGCACTTTCCCATATTTCTATAGGCATTCACCCGTAGTAGTGCCCTCATCTTACATAAAACCAACCCAATAGGGTACCGAACACCCTCTTTCGATAAGAGGGTGTTCGATACCCTTTTAGACAATATTTCCTGAAGATATTTCGCACTTACCCCCTCGAGAGTACTCGTACCACAGGTTGAGAAACACTCCTTATGGTTAAGGAGTTTTTAATATTCTTGTACGACATAAAATGTAAATGTTACCCAATTTATACATTTTACAAGTTACTATTTAATTAAATATATGAAGACACGCAATTTAATATATCGAAAGAATGACATAATGATATTATACTTTTTATTATGAATTGTTGACAAGAAAATCTTATCGTTCCATCTTCTTTTCACATAAGATACTTTTCTATCATACAATAAATTGTGTCTTGAAAATATTCTGACAAGTTGATGAGCATCACGCAACGATTACAATAAAACACACGTCCGTTCGATTGTCGAAACAATCTTTACTTTATTCTCTTCATTTTTCTTTATTTTATTTTATTTTGCAGGTGTTTTTCAAGTGTAACTCTCGTATGACAAACGATACATCGGAGACGTGTCCCTCCCACGCATTGATTAACATCAGTGTCGTTGTCCTTAATATTTTTGGCTAAACATCTTTCGTTTATATTCCATACACTGGAACCTCCAATAACGGACACCTCCACAGCCGAATTCAGAAGCGATGTGGACCTATGTCGACCATATAAAGGGGGCTCTTCCTCTTTCGTCAAAGAATAAATGTGTAGCCTAAGCTGACGAAGCCCCTCGTAAAACGAAACCTCCCTACGGCGGTCACCTCTAAACAGCAAGCATTTGTTTGTAAGAAACGTATACGAAATAACCTCCGAACAACGGCCATTTTTTTACGTCTTCGTCGGTGGTCGTCGTTCAGAGGTTTTGGATGTATAACTTTAATATTTATTTAGATTTTTCTTTATAAAAATATAATTTGATTGTTAATGAGTGCATCTATAATATTAATTGAAGNTTTTTTTTTCAGTTGTTTTGGATTCAGGAGGTCTTAAGACGTGGCGATTTGCAAAAAAATTCATAGGGTCAAATTTGACACGATTCCAATACAATCTTTCCCTTGTTATGTATATACAGTACATTGTTATGATCTATTAATGTACAGGGTCCACAGTTTTAAATAAACAGATGTTTACAGCTCTATGTAGAAAAAAACTAAAGCAGCAAATTCAACCAAATCTGGTTTGCATACTTTCCTGACTATGGAATTTCGATTTCGCAAATAAAAAGTTTAGTTATAAACTTTACCGACAGGGAAAACGTGGCGCAATTAGATAACTTGTCAAAAAAATTTAGAAAAATACAGAGACGTTCAGACAAAATGCGCTGTGGTTTCACTGCAATTTAGTGTGACGTTTACATATTATGAGTTACCATATGTGACTCTCACAGTTACATATTGTGATTCTGTACGTGTTGTAAATTGCAAGTAACCAATAAAACAGACTAATGGTTTTACTTTACGTGCCACTCATCTCTCTGTTCTAAAGCATGCATTCGATACATTACAGTAATTAAGGCCAGTTTACGGTTTTACACCTTCAGAATGGGGGGATACATTGTGTAGTATCCCCTGCGTTGCAAGATTTCATTCATCTGCAACATTCGTCACAGAAGAAGAAGACACGCTAGACCTTAGCTATGTTGCTATGCGCCCCCTTGGTGTGTTAGTCCTGGCTGTTAGCAGTGTCCTCTAGTAGTCACTATGGTTTTGTATTCTTGAAAAATGTTTTTAATGGTTTTGTATACAGCTGGTAAAGTTGAGGCATGTGCTTATTTCCTTGATGTTGTTGTCAGTCCGTTGTGCAGTTTGTATGAGGCTACGTCTTACCTTGGCATATAGTTCACTTTCGTCTAGTCGATGTATATAATGCTATCACTTTTCGTGGGGCAGTGTTTACGTCCTTCTGTACGTAGGTGTTTGTGGGTATGTAGAAAGGTGTTAGTACACGCTGTATTGATTAGTGTCAAGTGCGAAAGTAAGATTATATTGAGAGGTTGTATAAGGGAATGTTAATGAAATTCTGATATATATCGTAGGTTCAGGGTGTAAAGATCGCGGATGGGAGCGTCACGCAGGTATGAACTTTGATCTTGTGTTGCTGGAGCCACAGACAGGATTGATAAACGTATTAACTGTGTACTGATGTCTGATTTGAGTGTGCTGATGATGTCAGCTATTAATGGCTCGTATTCGCTGAATTTAACGTACCGTAACATACGTGCTGAGTTGTTTGATGATACGATGAAGGAACCTTGTTGCTTCGGTGGTTCTATTAGCCAGCCTAAATATGAGTGTGTTGATGGCAGAGACGAGGAGCAGCAGGCTTATTTTCAGGAGCGTGAGTGTTTTGTACAAAATGTTTGTTTAATGCAAAGCCAAAATTGCCACAGGAATGATTTGTGTTTTGCGGAAATGTCTTCCACGTATCCTAAAATGTCGCTCTACTAGATTTAATTACATTTAAACTGCCGAATATTTCACCAAACAGCGTTGAATAGGGATAGTTTAACTGTGATTACCAGGTACTGTACATACAAGTTGAGTGATTAATTAAATATTTGAACACATAATAATGTATATAAAGTGAGTAAACGCTGGCGTTTTTGATATTAGTTTTATGGTATTTTGAAGAAAAGAAAATAAATCGAATACAGTATTGTATAAACACAACCTAAGAGTGCAAATACAGATATTTACAATAGAAAGTCGAGTACAAAAGCTAAAAATTGTATTAAGAAAGCCTAAAATTGGCCAGTATAATTCAAAGCATATTCTCAATTCTTTATTACATCTTCTCACTTAATATTTAAGAGGCCATTTTAAAATGTAGTGTACCAAGAATTGCTTGGTACAGTTTTGCTAAGCTTTTTTCATTGTTTCTTCATTGATCTCTGGCAACACAATACGTCTTGGCAGACGTATTGTGTTGCCAGAGATCCCGGAACCTTGGGAGAATCCCAGGAATTTTTTTTAGAAGGACTGTCCCAGATACATCGGGCACCCTAAATTCTTCTTGTCGGCTTGACCAAACTCACAATTGATATGAAAAAAGGGCTTTCTTAGTGTCCACAGAGTGGAAAGAGTTTTAATTTAATTTATAAAAAATAATTATTAAATGATTTATAGGTATATTTATTAAATATTTCCAACGAACGTGGGAATTTATAAGTCCACAATTTGAATTCCTACTCGCGCCCATTTGTCTGTCCTTCCTTAATCTCAAGAACAGTGTTAAATAGATAAAATCTGAGACAAGAAATGGAAAGTTTAAAGACAGGAGACGAGGATTAACGTCTAGTTTAAACCGGAAGTCACGTTATTTCAATTCAAAACTCTCCCTGAAAGTAGTTAATACCGACACGACTCTACTGTTAAAGGAAAAGTATAATGTACAGGAGCAAGCCACTATATAAATTTGAAGTGGAAAACAACATATACTTTAAATTAAATGAATTTAAATTATGATTAAATATTACAAAGCCCGTCATTATGAACTATGTCACAATAAATAAATTGCACGTTGTTATTATTATCATTAAATCGTTATTAAAATTTTTTTTTTAAATAAAAATAATTTCATTTAAGTCTAGTGATAATGGAAGTTATACCCGTACAGTAAAATGACCGTTTATAATCGCGTGATATAAATTTTTCTGTGTCGATCCATAATATCACGTTTCGTTCTGCCGTATTTAATATAACACGTGTATTCTATATAGTGTATTTTAAACGGGGAAGGGCCTAGGGCCTTCTAATCCCCTTACTTTTGTAAACAAGTAAATAAATAAGTACAGGGAAACGATTTAAATGAGACTGATACACGTGTATATATTATACAATGAGTTTATTCCTCATCCACAGGGGTAAATATAGGTTGCAAGTTCTAATTCGGGGCCCCTTAATATCGCTTCTATATCGATTTTATAGTGTTTAATATGGAGCACTTTAGAAATTATTCTATCAGTAATGGGTATAATCACTATATTTTTTATATTCTCCTATTAAATTATATATTATTTACTCGCGTAGTACACTTTAAAACAGAGATTATGATTAATTTTGCAGCCAAGAAATTTATAATGTAGTCGAATCACATACTTTAAAGCTTTAACTATATAAAAATACACGGATCGATTATCCAGTGAGAATATATTTAATATAAAAAAAAACAATTAAAAATTGATAAAATTAGATTAAGCTTATTTTATTTAAATTATCGTTTAGGATACAATATTTGTTAAGAGATAAACATTATATCAAATATACAATTTTTAGTATAATATATTAAATGATATAGGCCTTATATTTACAGCAATACAGTAAATGAAATTATACGTGGAAGAACTTTAATGATATTTACAACACCAATCAACCACATGTATATTTACAGTAATTATAAAAGGAAATATAAGTATATATATGTAGATAAATTATTTATTCATCCGTTATTGTTTACGAATACAAAAGAATACTTTTAAAGTATTCATTCCTCGTAATATAGCATTATTTCTTTCCATTATTCGTTAATAAATTCTAATTTTTAAACGGTTAATATCTTTATATGAGGGGAAACTTTACAGTATTCGGCTAACGTACAGTACGTTATAAATTAGTTACATCCGCCTATAAAGTAAGGAGGGAAAAAAGTATAAAATAGCCAAATTTTAGCTACCATTATAAAGTATCGAGAGAATTAAATCAGGGGATGGTGAGCTTTCCGGGTTTTATTATATTCTATACTTTCCACAGGATCCTATGAGACATTTGGTAAAGAAGTTACTAGGAGAGATGAAATAAGATGGAGGGGTGAGTGACTAGGTTTTAGGCTAAGTTATATATTCCGCAGGGTGCTAGAGAGTATGGAAAATTTGTACAGATAGGTTTACAAGCGTATAAAAAAACAGGCAGGAGGACAGGCATTTTAAATGACTGTATAGTTTCCCCTCGTTCGATACAGGAAGTTAATTCTCAGAAGTTTAACTTCCGTTCGGATAAGAAATTTATTAAAAATTCTCCAACAATAAACAATTGTGTAAAATCTTTTATAGATCAATTATAGAACAAGATATTTCATTGTTTTTTTATGGTAGATGGGATGACAATCAACTACATCATACGCATAATATTTTAATAATCAATAGACGTTTATAATTGTCATTGATATGTTTAATTTCTTGTATTACAAATTTAAAGTTTTGTTCTTGTTTACGATCCGGCATAAAATGATAAAAGAGCATCATCATCATCATCATCCCTTTACAACAATCGTTCACGTCTAATTTTACATTGTTAACTATCATTTGTATATATTATAAAATGTATTTATTTCTTTTTCTAAATACCTATCTATCTTTTTTTTTCTTTTAACCGAGACAAATTACACGATTTCTGTGTTACCATCTCCTCGACTTATTTTAATTCGACTGAAAAAAAGACCAAGATCCGAACAGCACGGTGCCAAACAGGAGTCCAGTAGGGTGCGAACGTACTGACGTACCACGTAACAATTAATTTTAAAATGACGTAATGCAGGACCGGTGCACCAAATGTGTTGAAATGACAGACAAGCAAAACTACAACCCACAATTAAAGCAATTGGAATGGCACATAGAATGGTTAGGAATTTATAACAACAATTTTTAGTCCCAGTGAACACTCGAAATGCCGTCTTCCATACACAATTAATGGAATATGTACCGTCCGGTTCGGCTATAACATCATCGAACTCCACCTGAAAGAAGTGATTTTTTTGTTAATTTATAAAGTAAATTTAATATTTAAACTCGTAAACATATTCAAGGTTAAACGTGTTCTAGGTAACTTAGGTGTGTTCGGAAACACGTGATTACTTTTCTACGTTTTTTTACATAATTATCGCGTGACGTTTCGTTATAGAATTTATTCTACGTTCTAAATTACAAAAGAATTCAACGTTTTAAATGTATATATATATATATTTTTTAATTTTAATTAATTTTTTTAACCTCTTATAAAAACATGAATTGGATTAGNTCTTGATCCGTAAAATCGATCAAATTATCTCATTAATTGGCTTATGTATTGTATTTTTCATTGATTAAATTTTACAAAATAAATATTTAATCGACTCTAATTAAATATATAAATATTGTAAATGGATAATTGGCCTCAGAGACCCTGCCCTCAGAAGTGCCATACACTTTTACATTTCTAAAAAAATGCGAAAAAAAATTATTTTTTTGCAAATATTTTGGGGCCCCATTACTGTAATAACTCTTTTCCAAGGCCCTGCAAAACTTCTGGATTCGATTGATGGGCAACACAACACATAGACGATCTGTCAAGGGGTGGTGTTTCCTGAGAGGACTTTCTGTAGGAAACGGGCTCCTATCTATATGTTATACACACAAAGAAAACTTGGAAACTCTGCGTGACCAGACCATTATTTATGCTCTAACCTGGCTTAGTGAACAGAGTGGCTCTTCTTACCAGGGCTCCTTCCCGCTCTGCCACTGGTGAGCAGAAGGGCCCTGGTCTTTCATTTACGAGGCTCTCAAAAATGTTAGTTAAAAGCTATTGTTCTATTATATTTAATATATCTCATGTCATATTGAACATCTTCAAATCTTGAAGAAAAGTTATCTACATACTTGGATAGTGTTATTTCCAAAAATGGCGACGTAGAAATGGACGTGAAGTGCCGCATCGGAAAAGCGGCGATAAACAAGACTCTTCTGGTGGATAAACAAGATCTGGTCNAGAATAATACAATACTATAAAATTACAGGAGGAATTCGCCTATTTGTTTAAAAACAGTATTTCGTCAATTAATTTCTAGTTATTTTTTATAATTATAACTTCATTCTTCAAACAATTTTAAAGGAATAAGATTTTTTTTTTACTACATTTTCGGTGTTAATTTTTTTTTCTTTCTAACTTTCTCTTCTCTCAACCCAATCGGTTTAAATATAGTCTACTATTAAAATATTCCCATTAATTTCAAAAATCTACGGACAATTGTTTAATATTATACCTCTATTTTTAAGTGGACACGGTGTATTTTACTTTAAACTAATGTAAAAATTAAATGCCAAACAAATAGCAAAGTAAGAGATAATAAAAAAGCCTTAAAATGACTAGATTTACAACGTATATAGGTCTTGTATTTGGCTAAACTATAATGGATTTGGTAATAAGCCAACGACGTGTAATCTCACAGTGGCATTTAGAAAAACTAAAATGTTTTATTTGCATAGAGTTTTGAGAAATAAAGTTTAAGTAGGTAATTGGTAGTTTCAGTTCGTCTTAAGTTATGGCAACGCAACATTTGGGCGATCTGCTTAGGAAATGCTTTACGGGAGGTCTTTTTAAGAGAAACTGGACCCCTATTTAAACGTTACAAAGGTGGAGAAAAATCGGAAATCTCTACGTGATCAGCTCGTGCGAGAGAATAATGAACCCACGATCGAACTCCCAGTGTCCAGGGAACGAAGATTGCTTGGCTACTGGTGGGATCTCTAATTCTGAATGTCAATCCTCTTAAATACAAAGATCCAACATCCACGTTTTTTCACGTATTTCCTATCAGAAAATTGAATAACAAATTCATAGAATCTTCTGAAGAATACAACTATCATTATCATGTGTTATTACGTTTAATGTGGTAAAATAAAACATAGCTATATGAAAGCGATTTGCTAAGGAAAAACTTTCTATAGAAAAATCTCCTATGTAACTTACACACACGAAAAAAAACCGGAAATCTTTAGGCATTGATTCGGGTCTGGATCAAACGAAAATCCAAATCCAACCACTACCGTTCGGTAGATTTATAATTTCGGCTATTGATGCGCACCTATCATGACCACGACAACATACAGTAGAAGAAGCATCTATGAAAAACATTCGCTTGTATTCAGTCAAAACAGGTCCGTGCGTAGTGTTTATTAAATGCAGGGCCGTTCCTAGGGTATCTGCCGCCCGGGTGCGAGAATAATTTTGCCGCCCCTTCCCCCAAAGTTGTTAAAAATTTACAAATAAAAAAGATTAAGTAAATTTAAGTTAAAAAAATTGTACAAATATACACAGTTTATTTAATAGAATATAATGTTACAACTTATTTGTAATGTAATAAAGAAATAAATACATAATTCATACATACAGGCAAGGATGCTAACATATCTACTATTTCTACTAATAAGTTATACAGTAAAGTTTGCTTTTCTAGCCTTTTTTAANTAATTATTTATATGGATATTTATAAAATTCTCAAATAAAGAAAGTAGACGTCTTTCCATACATACAACCGAGTAGTGCGGGGAAGAATGCTTTACAGGATGCTAAAATATATTAGGAGTGGGGGAAAAAACATTATTTTAAGATAAATTACCATAATTTTCGAAGAAAAAGCTGTAATTTAGAGTAGGGAACGTATAGGAAAATATATTTACAATTTATCTTTTTTTACTATTCGATCAATGTAAATTAAAATATCAATAACAATTGCATTTAGGTCAGTTTTAAATTCGCATTATTTAAATTACGTTGGCAAAATATAACCCCGAAATTAATCTTATAACCATTATAAAATGCTCTTTTATAACTTCATATAATAATAGTGCCAATTCAGTAGGGATAGCGTGGTAAAGATCTATAATTTTGATCAAGCTTCAACCTCTATACTAGCTAGGTTATAGTTAACACTATGCAATATCATTAATAGGAAAAGGGAAATTAACATGCGATGGTGGTCGTTAGAATGTCTGTCTGTAACCCTCTAGAGAACAACGACAGTAAATGACATAAATTTAATGGTCATGTTACAAACAAAGCTTACCTGTAAGTAATCGTTGAGTGCATTAGGGTCACGGTTTTGAAGATTAGGGGTCCCTGTTGTGTTAGGCATTTTAGAGGCAGGGCCGTTCCCCTCGTTTCCCTCCACAGCAAAGACGGACGCCGTTTTGAATGGAATAATCGCACAACTCGAAACGAAAGATCAGAACATCGCAGCTCAATCTACCTATCCAGGTATGTCACTAGATACGTTACCATAGTAACCTAGTCGATACATATCATTCATTCGTTAGCAAATTCGTAAAAACTACGGTGATTGGTCGAGAAATATATGACGTCGAGATGCTACAGGTGAAAGATTTGTCTGAAAAATTAAAAAAAAAAAAAAAAAAATAGTGCATCAATTAAAATGGTAAAGATATAATTTCTTAATTAAATCTAGTAAAAATATATCAAAGATTTAATTTAATTAGAATCAATTTTAAATTAAAAAATTATTATAATAGAATGTCTGTACGTCTGTCTATTCTCTGTACACATTTAAAACCGATCTGCTTCGAAATTTTCATAGTTATCTCTAGAACACTGCGAAAAATATAAACTACCATACATCACTCCCCTTGATTTCATATTCCATTAACCCCTAAATTCTTTGACCGATCAGGACCAAGTGTTTTTGAGTTAGTCTCTGGAATCCCGCAGAAAATATTCACCCGTTAATTCCCCTATTATCCCCCCATTAACTTATAAATACGCTGCCTGATCTGCACCAAATTTTTCCTACTTACTCTCTAGAACCCTATAGAAAAAATATAGCTTAAAATAACGACACCCCCCAATTAAATTCCCTTATAAATCTTAAATCCTTTAACCGATTTACACCAAAATTTCCATTCTTCCTTTATAAAACCACACGGAAAATACAAGACATTACCATCCTATAAACTTCTATAAGTGGAACGAACAGAGTTAAATTCAATATTAAGAAGTTCTCGTACAATTTTTTTCCAGTTTAAATTACAAAAAGTCTACTAAAAATTAATTAAAGAAGAATTTAATCGTTCCAAATGGTAATGTCTTTACGAGAAGACGTATGGAAATTTCCTATATTATATTTTAAAGTATGAAGTATAATATCAGAAATATGTCAGAAATTGATCGATTAGATTAACGTTAAAAGAATTTATCAAAGAATTTAATACTTAACTCATTAATTATTCTAATTGTAATTTAATAATTCACAAATCTACTCAACGAAACTTAAAAGGGGGAGGTGGAGGCGGGTAAAGGAAAATTTATAGGAAAATACGTAAAGAAGACGAGGATATTTGATTATAATTATTAAAAATTCATCGAGTTAAATCCAAACTAAATTTGTTTAATTAATTATCTTACTTAATAAACTTTAAATAAATTATCGTTTAATTAAAATATGTCATTAATTTTAATTTTGCTCTTCTCTTTATCATCGTCGTCGTCATCGTCTTCGTTATATATATAAAAAAAACATCAAATTAAAATTGTTTTTAATTTTTCTAATTTAAAAAAAACTTATTTTAAATATTAAAAATTTTATATATAACATTAATTAATGAAATTATACTATATGCGGAAGGCATATCTAGAAATATAATGGTTTGGTGGGATGTGGGGCAAAAGGGTGCCTTTTGGGTGGACTTTCTATAAGAAACAGACACGTATTTAGATGTTAGACACGTAAAGAAAACCGAAAATATAAGAAACACACACGTATTTAGGTGCTACACACGTAAAGAAACTTAAGAAACCACTCGGTCAGGCACGAATCCACGATCATTTAGCAGTTGTTCTGCGGTTTTAGCCACTCGATCATTGATGAGCACATGTCCAATTTGACTAGGCTAATACAAGATTGTACAGAGGATGTTAATAATAACGGGGGAAATTTTTGAATTGAAATAACATTAACATCTATACATAGTTAATAGGGACCTCCTGCCCTTAAAACCTTTCCATTTCTGGTCTCGGCTTTCATCGTTCTCGAGATTAAGGAAGGAATTTATAGGTCTACAGTTTTTTAAAATTGCAGCAAAATAACCCGTAAACAATAGCTAAAAATCCCATTTTTAACCTCTCAACAACTGCCACTTCCCTTAAAATGACAATTAGAAGATAATAATTTACCGTGCAAAATTAGTCATTGTCGATAAGACGGTTAGTGTGACTTTACACGCGGTCTTAATTAAAAAGTTTTAACGAAAATAATAATTAAGTTTTAAGTGTTTTTAGAGCACTTAAAGAATTTCTTCAAATACTTTAATTATCACCGCCGACAGAGGACATTCTTCCTTCTTCACATATTTTAATATAAGTCTTAGTCTACAATAAAAGATCGATCTACGTGTGTTTCTTGGATTTCTCTACAAATTAAACAAGGAATTTTGCATTAAAAAAATTATATTATGATCTTCTAAAACGAAGTAAATTGAGTGTTTTCTTCATTTTATACGACACGCAATTTTCAGTTCTTCATCTCGATATTAAGGACAGACAAACAAACGGACGAAGATAGTGGGAATGTATAGATCTTCTGAAAATAGTAGACCAATAAAAGCACTCATACATTTATAGTACTACATAATTTTCTATATATTGCCCCCTAATTTCTTAACCTACCCCTCTAATGATTTATATCTGGCTTTAAAATTATAGGCTTCTTTATATTAATTATGTTACCACATGCATTTTGCCATTGATTGTTGCTTACTTCGCTTATGATAACACACGACAGTAATTAACAGTCAACGGAAAAACGAACGTGCTTATTAATTATTAAAGCAACTTCTCAAATAAACTTCAACTTTCTACTTGATAAGTAACAAGAGTAACGCTTTCTTTTGTCAATCGGTCACTAATTTAAGAAAATTTTTAATGAAATTTGCATTAAACTGATGAATTTTTATTGGATCTTTCTATACAACGTGGATACCTTTCTGGATTTCTATCCCCTCCTCAGCAAATTATAGCCTACATACAAAATTATAGCAATTAAAATTAATTTTAATGCTTTAAGGTTACGTCTTAACTTCATTTGTAACTTAATTATCATTTTCTTAACCATTACCACACTAATATTTGGTCGCGGATTCGACCCTCGCCAGCGGGCTGGCCTCTTGTTTTCTGGGTTTTCTTTACGTCTAACAGTTAGACGTAAAGAAAACCTATTTAGATGCTAGATTCTAGAACCTAAATGGGGATCAGTTTGCCACAGAAATTCCTTACTAAATAAATTTAAAATAAGGCACGAATGAAAATCAGTAAGTCACAAACGAAACCGCATTAACTCATTATAAATAGAAGTACAATCAAACTTAAATATAGGGCCACCAGCCGTTCTCTTCCGAGAATAGCACTAAATCGAATGTGGCGCTAAACCGAAAGGACCTCGATCAATTATCGGTACATAAAACAATGGGATCTATACACAAGTTTGTAAGTCATGTGATTTGGTAATAACACTAGAGGAGAAGGTGGTATTATGGAACCCCAATTACATTTTAGTGAATTGTAAACAAGGTATCATAACTACACCCACACTTTTTGTGCGAAAAGTACCGGTAACTAGTAAACTAAATGTTCTTAATTGGATTTTTCGCTAGTGTAACTATAAGTATGGTTTTTGAAGGCTTTTGTACAAAAAGTCCGAAAGTAGGCTTAGAGAAAATCGGGTGGTAATATGGAACCTTACTGTATATTTTCAAAAAAAT
>NW_019384879.1:118276-129510 GCF_000671375.1 Centruroides sculpturatus
GTTTAATTCAAGAATTTTTTTTTGTAAACCATTATTGCGACCCTTCATATTCGCACCATTATCGTAACCCTGCCCCCTTAAATCTCCTAAACAAATGTTGTGAGTCTCCAAAAAATCCAATAAAACATTGGTTAAGCCTTGTCCTGTCGAATCTGATATTGAAATGAATCCCAAAAAATGCTCCCTAATTTCTATTTGCTTTGATTTATTATTTAATAAAACAAACCTTACTACAACAGTAAGTTGGTCTTTGTGACTTACATCAGGAGTCGAATCTAAAATAATAGAAAAATATTTACTAGCTTTTAACATAGATATAATTTCATGTCTTATTTTCTCTCCCAGAAGGGAAATTAGTTCGTTTTGAATATGAACACCTAAATAATGAGGCATATTTGATGGAGTCCTTCTAATCCTGTTAATATGATCGGATATCGTACCATTAAAGTTTGCAATTGTTTCAATTAATTTTAAAAAGTTTCCATTTTGTTGCTCATATATCTTGTTATTTTCACCCCTAAAACTCAAATTTTGACCGGCTAAAAATTTAACAACATAAATTATAATTTTTAAAACAGAAACCCATCTATCTTTTTCCGTGTTTATTAATTTCTCATTTAGTGAATCAGTTGTCGTTTTAGAAGAAATTGATTGTTTTAGATCAATCCAAGATTTTGTATTACAAATGTGACCTTTTGATTTTTCATGTCGTTCTATAACCTGACTTAAATGTCTCCAATCATTATAACCCTCAACTAAACCACTAGAAAAAGTTTTAAATATTTTGCAAGGAAAACAATATACACAGTCTTTTGATTTAGAATACACCAGCCAAACTCTTGGAATTATTTCCCCATTACACAGTTTTTTTTTTATAATAAATAGACGAGAAACCTCTATTGTATTTATTTAAAGGAAACGTTATATCAGCTTCTGTCAGTTGGGTAGGCCCTAAGTCTATCAGAGTTAATTTAATTTTATCCAATAAAACACCAGGCCAATAGTTAGGATCCTCATGAACATGAAGATTTTCATTTTCAAAACTTACTTCTTCAGGACTTTGTTCTTTTAATAAAACACCTGCTTCCATTGTAGTTTTGGTATTCGACGAGTCCTCCTTCTTTTCCCCGCTACTGACCACTATGAATTCGGTCTCCGTCACATTTACATCTCGAGCTTGGGAACTTGATGGTGCCTCCTGTGATGTTGTTGAGATTAAAAACGTTTCGAGTGAACCACTAGCCTTTTTAACTAATTCTTCCTTTTCACGCTTTCTTTTTCTGTACTGTGCGCCAGAAAGCCTTTTTCGATTATCAGACATCTACCAAAAAAAAAGAATCCAAGTTATGATTCGTGGAAAAAATTTTGTTTTCGAAGATTTAAAGAGGCATAAATTAATTAAGCTTTGTTTTTCGAAAAATACCAACTTTTGAAAGGAAACTTTACAAAATTTTTTATTTTGTCTGAAAATTTCAACATTTTTAATCAAAACAAAAAAATATTAAGATTATGCTAATCTTTAATTAAACTATATTTTACTAATAAAAAAAAAAAAAAAGTTTTACTATTGTTATTATGTTGGTATTATAATTTTACTTATAAATTTGTTACACAATATAAATTTAATTTAACAAAATATTATTTAAATTTTATTTAACCGCGCAAAAGCAAAATATAATCAAATTAATGTATGTACTCACCTTTAATTTTTACTGTCTCTCTAACCACGATATTAAACAAAAACTTTTTAAGCTGTTGCGATTTACACGATTACACGTTTAAAATTAAAATAAAAGAAATTATCCCGGTGCTTGCATTTCTATGCTTTGACCACAGACGAGTATTTTCCTGTAAAATCTTCCTCGCGACCGACGTGAAAAATAGCTTAAGACGAGTTAAAACAAGAAACTGTTATACTTGCCACTGGTTGTGGCCTGAATAAGTTGTGTATATAAAATTTGAATTTGAAATATAATTAATAATATTTAGAATAGTACATATATTCAAATAATATTAGAATAGTAGTATTTAAATGATAATATTTAGAATAATATTTATGTATTATATTAATTTAATGATAAATTAATTTTTCCCTTTTTTTTAAGGCGGCTCGCGCCGCCCCCTAGGCTTACCGCCCGGGTGCCCAGCACCCTCTGCACCCCCGGGTCGGAACGGCCCTGATTAAATGAACGACAGTTTGAAAACGTTATTTTTCTTAACACGCTTTATTTATTTTGACAATCTAGGCACAGAGAAACACAATACAGTAGATTAAGAACAAAACGAACGAATACAGAATAAATATTAGCTATATATAATATACTGTTTAATTTTATTTTTTAAGGCTTAAAAATGAAACGTTAATTTTCTACAATAATTAGCGTTGAAATCAAGAAAACGTTTACAATATTCTGAAAATGGTAATTATTAGCGATTATTTTTGCAACAAAGTGGAATTTCGAGATAAATTTAAAATGTGCGCAACGAAAGAAATGCACTTGTTATCTCCGCCTTTCAAAATGTCCCGAACTTGCAACAGAACGTTGAAGGCGGAGTAGAGCGAACTGTACACCTATTAACCAGAAAAAGAACAATTAATTTTTTTCTATTTTTTTCACGTTTTAAAATCTTTACAGCTGTAAATTAATTGCTACAGAACTCGAATTAATACTCTACGTATGTTTCTTATATTTGATAAACTTCCATATACCACCTTTACCGGACATCCCTTCGACACAACGAAATAACCACCGCAACTAAATCCCAGTTCGTTTTCTCGAAATTTTTTCATGAAATCCAACATCTGAATAAATAAAAATTTTAATAATTAAAAGAAATAAGATTATACGAGTACAGTTTTATTTATAATTTTTGAAAATACAATAAGCTTACTTTTATTTTGTCTTCTACCGCCAAACGAGCGGAAGCGAAGATTCTTATTTCTTGAAAAGAATCATAAACCTAAACATATAAAATTAAAAAATGTTATTGAAAATATAAAATTGATACAAATTCTTATTCTGCCCAACAGAACTTACGAATGCCGAAATACGGGAAATAGCAAAAGAAAACAACAATGCCAGAATAATGCAAACGACGGTGCCGAAACATAATAATAGCCGAAAAATTATATTCAGTTCGACGAAAATAGAATGGTAGATAAGTAAGGCTAAGCTATAAATTAATATGCCAAATAATACGAAAAATAGCTCCTTCCATTTATTATTTATCTGATTTATAAGATCATAAATCTCTGCATGCTTCGAGATGATTTCGTCCACGTCATACTTTGCGCATCTATTTCTGGTTAATTGTAATTGTTTCGCTAACTCTCTGAATCTCTCCAGTATCAGAAGGCCTACTGATAACGCTGCCGGTATCACCCATAAATAAAATGCCATTTTGTAAGAACCAAATACAGTAAACCAAAGAGAGCAAACAAGTCCTCGAAAAAAGCTCGAATCCTTTTCTACTGCCGGAAACAAAATAAGCGAGGAAATCAAAGCGAAAGTAATGAAAAGTAACAGAAAGAAAACACCGAAAACTCCTAACATTACCAATTGATACCGAAACAATTTATCCTTCTCACCGGTGTAACTCGATATTTTCATGTCAAAACTTATTTTTTTCCTACCCATATGTATGCAAAGAATGCAACCAATATTAATGAAATAAATGACCATTTTCATAAAAAGATGCATTTCTTTACCGTTATGTCTTTCCGTAGGACTACAGAAAACAACATTCTCTTTAGATGCAAGACTCTGAACGACAAATGCAATTGTTTGAGAAACAAACAATATCAGAATGCATTTCCTGTAAAATTCTATTAATTTTGATTGCCTAGCGTTCAACTTGTGACAATCGCAGCGTTTATAAAAAATATCGCCAAAAGCTATAGAGATAGAAATTATGGGATAAAGCATACAGTAAACACAATTCTCCGCCATATTGCGTCTAACAAGAAGCAACGGAGCTTCTTACTCTATAACATTTCTAATTTACTACTCTAAAGCTGTTTTCTAGAAACAGCGACGATTGTCCCTTCTCCTTCCACGTGTATTCGCTTATATCAGAACGCAAATAAGCGAAATAGTTTACTCATCTATGCGCTGTGCAGAATTTTATGATCGCAATGTAATCGATCAGCATCAATTTTATTTGAAACGAGTTTATTTTTCCGAATGAATATTCTATTTCTAGTTATAAATAATGGAATTCGATTCATTTTTTAATAATAGATAAGATGTTATTAGATTGGACTGGCTTGAATCGATTGAATTAAGGAAATGCAACACTTGGGCGATCTGCAAAGGAGGATAGTCTCCTTGCAGGACTTTCTTGGAAAAATTAGATCCTATTTAGGTATTTTTATAGAAAACTGGATTCTGTGTAGGTGTTAAATACGCGAAGAAAACCCGGATAATTCCATGTAACCGGCCCGTTGGTGAGGCGAATACCTGCGACTAGTATATCTACTCGGCTACTGGCTAGCCAAATTAAACAAAATCTGTCTTTGAAGTATTAACAGTAAAGAAAGAATAAAAACGCCAATTTTGTTATTTTATTGAATTTTACTTGTAAAACAATCGCAATCATTTAATAAGAATAATATTGATTATAAAGAACGTTGATATTTATATACAAGATACACGAGATATTTATTGATATTTATACAAGATCTTATATAACTTTGAAAAAGTGTATTAAATCACACGGTTTATATCTTTATATAACTGTGATATTCGAAATATCTTGTTATCGTTATATAAATAGAAAATTTTCATAATGTGTCTAATAATTTTTTTATTACAAGATTTTATTTAATTAAACATTTCGAAATGATTACCTTATTTACTCTAACATAAAACGATCTCGCATATCGGACGAGGTGTGACTTTAAAGATCAAAATAAAAAAAATTAGATTTATTAATACAATTCTAATATTATTTCGTTTAATCACAAGTAAACTACCAAATGAACGTAAATGCCAGTGGCATAGCGAACATAACTGGCGCCCGGGGCACGACACTTTATTGGCGCCCCTCCCTCCCTTCAGAAACACATATAGTTTGTCTTGGAGACCATTTGGGCGCCCCTCTGCGATTGGCGCAAGGTGCATGATACAGCCGCTTGCATCCCCCCTCGCTACGCTACTGGTAAATGCACACACTGTTACGCAAAAATTACTAGCATTTTACACTTTAAGGAAAAATCTTGTAAAATCGACAACATAATTTGTTTATCTAAAGCCGGACAATCCGGATAATTTTTTTTTGCCAATTTTTACAATTCTTAACAGTCAAATTAACTCTTCGTCTATTACATTTTCTTCCAATTCTGATTTCCAAATAATCATCTGTTTTCACGTGTTGAATGAATTAAAACTTATATCGGGCTCTCGTGTAATTTTGGAATTCAATTGAAAAGCTTTGCTTTTCCTATTGCTATTCATCTTTACTTTCGACAATACACATGAACTATTCAAACGACCCAGATAAAATACTTTTGTTTTTAAACATCAAAAGGTGAGAATCCGGAAAACATCGAGGTTTTCACTTGTCTTTGTACTAGAAATCCCAGAAAGATTTCTTCTTCGAGGTGATAGGAAAAGCAATAACGATTCGAAACAATTGTTAGATAAGTATGAAGTCTCATTGCGTCAAACTTTACAGAGAACTACTGTATTGTAATTTTGTTCTATTTTTACTTTCTCGGCTGTTATATAAAACAAAGAGAAAGTATGGCGTTCGGTCAAAAAATAATCCCCAAAATGTTTACATTTTTGCACTTAAGACATCTTAAAACGTGAAAAACAAACCGAGTGTAATTTCTGTATGTATAGATGTCAGTGTGTGTGTGTGTGTGTGGTAGGATTTTGTTTCCTTGTTTGAAGCTTAATAACTCCTGTGCCTGCAGTCGAAAATTTCTGAAATTTTGTAGGAAGGTTCAGTTTTTAGTGGGATTGATGCCGTTAAATTTTGGTGATTAAAGTTCGACGGGGTGGGGAGATAATAAGGATCGTGTGTATTTCTAGTAGGGTTGAACTTGATGACGATTTAACTCGTTATTAGCATTTACAATGTTTTACAAAACTTATCTCTACCTTCAGAATTAAGTGTTTTGTCATTTCATAACAGCTAAAAATATTAAAATTCTAGCTGCAAGGACCCGCTTCTCTGGGTTTTTATTTGTTCGTACATTTGTATGTAATATAGTTTTTTTTTTATATATAAAAGACTGTTTTTCTAAGTAATATAGAATCTAGCTGCAAGGACCCGCTTCGCTGGGCAAAAAGTAAAGATAGTGAAGATTAAGATAATTACATTATAGCCAATCTTACCCGTTTTCACAGAATGCAAGAATTAGGTCCCCCGTTTCCAGACTAATTAGAGAATTTTTACGTCCAGTCAAACGAACTATTTTCAATTTGATCAATTTTCTGGAACGTTTACAATCGTTCTAAATCGAACAAATTCGAATTTGAATTCGAATTCGAAAATTTTTAAAATCGAAATAGAAAATCTTCCACTTTCAACCACTTTCAAGCCCATATCTCCCGCACCCTTATAGCTATCGAGACGCAACCACCATAGTGCACGAATGAAGACTTGGGGCTACTAGCACATACAAACAGCATTCATGTGCGATGTGTAGTTTTGGCGGAAAAGTGAAATATAGGGACATACATGTCCATTTATATATATTCCGCCAAAACTACACATCGCACGTGAATGGTGTTTGTATGTAGTGGTAGCCCCAAGTCTCCATTCGTGCACTATGGGGGTTGTGTCTCGATAGCTATAAGGATGCGGGAGATATGGGGCTGAAAGTGGTTGAAAGTGACTTTCTATTTCGAATGTTTTGTTCGAATTTGTTCGAATTAAATTCGAACATAAAATTCGAATATTGCTTCGATTATAGAACGATCGTAAACGTTCCAGAAACGTTGAAAATAGTTCGTTTGATTGACGTGAACAGGAGACGTTCAGAAATAGAATCGGGCTCAGGAAGTGTTAATATAAAGCGGCATGCAAAATTTACAGGCGGTTTTTTGCACTTTTGCGGGAAATCGAACATATTTTGATGCTCATGTAAAAATTCTCTGGAAACGTCTGGAAACGGGAGACCTAATTCTTTCATTTTGTGAAAACTGGTAAGATTGGCTATAATGTAATTATCTTAATCTTCACTATCGTTACTTTTTGCCCACAAATAAAAACCCAGCGAAGCTGGTCTTTGCAGCTAGTATATGTATATATAGATATAGATATAGATATAGATGTTAAAAATAAAATACATAACAGATGGCGCCATCAAAATTTTAAAAGTCGCCTGGAAAGTTGAGCAACTCGTTTCTGGTTTAGGTATGATTTACCCTCCGAATGAGGGGGTCGCCACCCCCATAAGTGTAGCCCCTTGTGCGAACAATAAATGTCTAATGAACCACCCCCTACGCGCAACCCTTCCCGAGATATAGGACTCCGAAAATTATTCTACAGGTCACGTGACCGCCTGTTTGCCACGATTTCCTTTGCGGATGAGCGGATCGGCGACCCCCCAAATTGAAGACCCCTCCGTGTGAAAAAAAGTCAAAGGAACCATACCGCTACGCGCGACCCTTTACGAGATATGGCCCTGTAAAGAATCGCCTACGTAATTTCCGGCGATCGGGATCGATGAGTCACGTAGCTCTCTCCGCTAAGCCTATCGACCTATACTAATATTACTGCAGTCTAATTATCGGAGTTAAGTCCTTTTCGCACGCCCCTACGCTCCTCCTCGACATCGGGACCTACAGCCCCTCAGTCGCCGACACACTCGGTTTCGCTCGCGGTCGGCTAGTACTACCCGCCACTTTCGTGGCTTGTCCAAAACACCTGCCCTACACCTTCGGAGGTAACCGTCACTACTTAGGCTAATAGAAAACCGTTTTGAACACTCACCTTCAACAGCGTATCCCGCCACGTCCTTCCACTACTGGCGACGCCTAGCCTATTCCCGATGTTGCTTAGGTGAGGACAGGATGAGGCCTCTGGTCCCCGCCTCGGCTAGGTCCTGGGGGTCGATGATGAAGGTGTTATGGTAGGCGCCCGATGTCTGAAAAATCACATAATCCAGGTTTCACATCCGCAAATAAGTATCCATTGGTCATGCACACTATACACAAGCTGCACTACTCACTGGGCGGTCGTCATCCCCCTGCCGTTCCTCTTCGTTGCCCTCGTGCACGGGAACATCGAAATAGGGCTCGTCCGGCGGCAGATGTTGATCCACGGGCACACTGTTCCGGAGTTGGAGACCCTGGCAACCAGGGCCCGGGTAGACGGCCATGATGTCCCCGAGAAACTGCCAGAATTTTGCCGATGTTCTTGCCAACTGGGACAGGATCCGCGTCCTAGGTACAGTTGTAGCTCTGCAGGCTCCTGTCCGTGCAGAGCGACTTGATGGACTTCTTCAGCCAGCGATTTCCGCACTCGATGTTCTGAGTGTGGGCCTCAGGATTATCGGTGTCGACGAATCTGCTAGAAAAATAAAAGAAAAATGTCACTTTTCAATAACGCCGGTTCATTTCATACACATAACACATTGCACAGTTTTATCTTCCTTACCTCCGGGGACCCTGCTGGCTGTGATTGACGGTCTTATGTTTGGATAAGTCCATCGTCATACACCGCGATATTGGGCCGCGCTGTCGGAAACAATGATGGTACCAGGGGCGATGTATCTGAGCATGTGGCTCCAGAGAACCCGTTGGCTCTTGTTGTCCACCTGAAAGAATACGAGAAATATAACAAAACTTCCACTAAAACTAAAAAATAAAAGGAAATGATAATGTTTGGCTACTACTTACATGTCAGTACATCACCTCCTGTGTTTCCCGACAATAGGCACCAAAGATGGTGATTTGGGTTCCTTTAGTTACGCGGCCGCGGTTGTATTTTCGCCTCCGGGTAAAGGTCTCATCGATCTGAAAATAAAACATACGAATATAGAGACAGACATTTCGGCAAAGTCAGAAACGTGGGTCGATGGTCACCTCGACGTGCATCCCTTCACCCCAAGCTTGATTTCTTGCTTGTGGGAGACGAAAACCTCCGCAACTTCATGGCAGTAATTGTACCAATCTACTGCTGTTTGGGGGCCACGCCGCATTCCTCCGCGGCGACGATGACCGGCTCCTGCTTGACCCACGAATACACAAGCATCAGTACCTGTAAAATAGAAACAAAACACATATCATCTTAAGCCATACGATCAAATTACAGAAATGCATAGAGTAACGTGACCCAGAGAAAAAGAAACCGCCGATTCTGCGATCACCTTTCGCGAGCGACTGAAATGTCATAACTCTTGGGTTGACAGCTGTGTCCTTTCGAAAAAGGTGTTGTGGGTGCAAGACAGGGAACCGGTGCACATGGCCCGCCAGACGGTGCCACCAGTCCGTCTCATTTTCTTTTTCTGCTGGACTTTTTCACAGCGGTAGACGAATTGTTTTAACTTTACCTTATTACATTTATCATACAAATTAAAATATTCATTCGATATACATTAAATTATAAAAGAGCTTCTTGTATCGAAAACAATTTTAAAGGAATGAGCCTTTTTTTACTATATTTTCGATGTTAATTTTTTTTCCTAACTTTCCCTTCTCTCAATCCAACCGGTTTTAATATAGTCTACTATTAAAATATTCCTCTTAATTTCGAAAATCTACGGACAATTGTTTAATATTATACCTCTGTTTTTAAGTGGACGCGGTGTATTTTACTTTAAACTAGTATAGAAATTAAATGCCAAACAAATAGCAAAGTAAGATATAATAAAAAAGCCTTAAAATGACTAGATTTTGTTTTCTACCGTACTGTGAAGGTCGCCGAATTGGTGATATCCAAATGTCAGGACTTATCGTATGTGGGATGAAGGAAAGTGAGGCAAATAGCTACAGTGACAAACAAACCCATTTATTTATACAAAGTCTTACAATCTAAAGTGTCTTGTCTTCTGGTGGCTCTGGACTGTTCAGTTATTGGCCCCGGGGCAGTCGGTCGATGCTCGATGGTGTGGGAGGTTGCGACGAAGGGTGATAGTCCGAAGTTCAAACTGGATGGTGTCCACTCGTGGAGACAGGGAAAAGTCTGGACAGTTGACTATAGTTGTTTGCTGGGGAAAGCCTGAATAGAATAGAAACAATAGAAAGTCTGAAGTTGATACTATCAGAGGATGGGAAAAGTCTGGAAGAAGTCTCTGCAGTTACCTTCAATAGGGAAAGCGGGGAAAAGTCTCCCTTTGTCCTTGAGATCCAGGTTTTTAAAAGATTCTCTTCCTGGATCTCTAGCATTTGATTGGTCGGTTTCCTGTATCCAAGCGGATGACAGACCATTCGGGCTACTAAAAGTTTAATTCGACACTGTGTTGTAATCCGATCAAGGGAAATTAATCGCACCTTGAAACTCCTGCTCGTATTTAATTGTTTCGAATTCTTATAAGTCTGACACATAATATCAGCGCTGAATCTCCTTTTAAGGTTATTTAAAAACTGTTTTTTCCTCTCGATTAATAATTTTATTAAGGTTTTTCTTCCAGTTTTTACGAGCGTTAGAATCAAAGCCCGATGGCTTTGATTCTAACGCTCGCGTATCGTTTGGCCTCACAGTACTTACAACGTAAGAACAACGTAAGTATTATAGTAAGTCAGGTCTTGTATTTGACTAAACTATGGTGGATTTGGTCATAAGCCAACGACAGCCAATGACGTGACTAAATGCGAGATTACACGTCATTTCTACAGGCATTCTAATAACATGCACTTAGAAGTAAGAATGAATCATCATCAAGATTGGCTTGATGATTCAGATGTATACAACTGTGAAAATGTCGAAGATAGAAATGAAAAACCTGGGCAACCATAGAATTTATTACATTCACTTTCAAATTTATAATTAAAATATTTGAATTTTCACTAATGTATTGTTTAGAAATATGAACAAAAAACATAGTCTATATCTATACTAATACAGTAGAGCGTCGATTTTCCGAAAGTCAATCATCCGAAAGAATTCCAGTCGGCAAATTTAAATTTTCGCCAGTGCTGTGGCGCTTCAATCTTTGGCTATGTCTTGGGCTACTCAAATATTTTACGTTTTTGATACTAAATTAACATTTGAAGTATAATTTTTTATTGTTTTTATATTTTTCAATATATTTATTTTGTTTGTACAAAATAAAAAAA
>NW_019384879.1:133523-137406 GCF_000671375.1 Centruroides sculpturatus
AAATTTTAATAATTAAAAGAAATACGATTATACAAGTACAGTTTTATTTATAATTATTGAAAATACAATAAACTTACTTTTATTTTGTCTTCTACCGCCAAACGAGCGGAAGCGAAGATCCTTATTTCTTGAAAAGAATCATAAACCTAAACATATAAAATTAAAAAATATGTCATTGAAAATATAAAATTGATAAAAATTCTTATTTTGCTCAACAGAACTTACGCATGCCGAAATACGGGAAACAGCAAAAGAAAACAACAACACCAGAAAAACCGAAAAAATGGTAGCGAGACATAATAATAGCCGAAAAATTATATCCAGTTCGCCGAAAATAGCATTGTAAAGAAAAAACGCTAAGATATAAATTACTATGCCAAATATAACGAAAAATAGCTCCTTCCATTTGTTATTCATCTGATTTATAAGATCATAAATCTCTGCATGCTTCCAGATGATTTCGTCTACGTCATACATTGCGCATCTATTTCTGCTTAATTGTAATTGTTTCGCTAACTCTTTGAATCTCTCCAGTATCAGAAGGACTACTGTTAACGATGCCGGTATCATCCATAAATAGAATGCCATTTTGTAAGTACCAAGTACAGTAAACGAAAGAGAGCAAAAAAGTGCTCGAAAAGAACTCGAATCCTTCTCTATTACCGGAAAGAAAACAAGCGAGGACATGAAAGCGTCAAAAATGAAAATTATGAAAAAAGATCCACCGAAAAACCCTAACATTATCAATTGATACCAAAATAATTTTTCCTTCTCACCGGCGTAACTCGATATTTTCATGTCAAAGCTTATTTTCTTCCTACCGATATGTATGCAAAGAATGCAACCAATATTAATGAAATAAAAGGCCATTTTCAGAAAAGGATGCATTTCTCTACCGTTATATCTTTCAATAGGACTACAGAATACAACATTCTCTTTAGTTGCAAGATTCTGAAGGACAAATACAATTGTTTCAGTAACCGAGAATATCAGAATGCATTTCCTGTAAAATTCTATTAATTTTGATTGCCTGGCGTTCAACTGGTGACAATCGCAGCGTTTGTAATAAATATCGCCAAAAACTATAGAGATAGAAATTATGGGATAAAGCATACAGTAAACGCAATTCTCCGCCATATTGCATCTAACAACAAGCAATGCAACTTCTTACTCTATAACATTTCTAATTTACTACTCTAAAGCTGTTTTCTAAAAACAGCGACAATTTTTCCTTCTCCTTCCGCGTGTATTCGCTTATATTAGAACGCAAATAACGAAAATAGTTTACTCATCTATGCGATGTGCAGAATTTTATGATTGGAATGCAATCGATCAACATCAATTCAATTTGAAACGAGCTTGTTTTTGCGAATGAATATTTCTGTATTTCTAGTTATTTAGTTAGTATTTCTAGGTATTTCTGTATTTCTGTATAATGGAATTCGATTCATTTTTTAACAATAGATAAGATGTTATTAGATTGGATTGGTTTGAATCGATTGAATTAAGGAAGAAAGCTTCAAAGGAAGAAAGCTTCCCTGCTGGACTTTCTTGGAAAAAACTGAACCCTATTTAGATGTTTTTATGGGAAACTGTGTAGGTTTTAAACAAGCAAAGAAAACCCAGATAATTCCACGTGGCCTACCCGTGCACATGTGACTAGTATGCAGAGTTTTATCTACTGGGCCACTGGCTAGCCAAATTAAACAAAACCTGTCTTTAAAATATGAATAGTAAAAAGAATAAAAACACTGATTTTGTTATTTTATTGATTTTTACTTGAAAAACAAATCAACAATATTTAGTAGTAACAACATAATAAAGAATATTGATATTTATATACAAGGTACTCGCGGTATTTATCGATATTTATACAAGATCTTATATAACTTTGCAAAAGTGTATTAAATCACACGGTTTATTACTTTATATGATTGTGATATTCGAAATATGGACCGTTTATTTTGAAAGTGGTGTAATTTTTCTTTCGAGATANTTTATTTTGTTTGTACAAAATAAAAAAATAATTTTTAATGATACAATAGTCTTTGTTAGGCTTAACATCGACGAAAATTCAATGCGAAGCGACACGCAACGGAAAAAAATTTCAACATTGGATACGTTAAACTATTTTTTTCGTACGTAATTGGTTATCCGGAATATCAGTTATACGAACAACCGCAGTCCCCAATTGATTCGGAAAATCGACGCTCTACTGTATTATAAAGAGGTAATGTTTGTAAGTTTGGATGTTGCGGGTAATTTCCGAAACTACTCATCCGATTTCAAAAATTCTTTCACCAATATTTAGAATGGAACTTCGAGGTGGACATAGGCTGTATATTATTCCGTTAAACGTTCATATAAATTAAAAATTATAATCTAAGTTAAGGCTTTTATGTCCAACAGATGGCGCTACGAGTACGACGCCCTAAGTTTGCTTTTCTGTGAGGCATTACGCTTTTCTGTGAGGATGAACTAAAGCAGATCATCTTCTATCTATCTATATAAATAAAAATGTAATGTTTGTTTGTTCCTACCGATTCCTTTGAAATTTTGACACAACGCTGCATTCGAATACGCACGTTATATAATATACGTGTCGAAATTCCCCCCCCCGCACTGGGGGGAGATGGACAGGATTAAGGCTTACCGGTAAAGAACTCTACTTCTATTATACTATTTTAGATGCGGTTTTTTTGCGTTTTTGATTGCGTTTTAATAGGGTACGTCAACAGAATGTACACTAAGAAGGAATTTTTCGTAAAATTTCCCCCCACAGGGGAAGTGTTATACATTTATAATAGATACATTTTGAGCCACAACAACGCGTGGCGAAGTCTGCTAGTTTTCTAATAAATTTAGAAAAACTAAAATGTTTTATTTGCATAGAGTTTTGAGATAAAAAGTTTAAGTAGATATAAGTATTGTTATAAGATACCTGCAAAGCATATGCGAAGCAGGGTTAATTAAAAAAGGAGTACCTCAAGCCAGTAGCATTTAAGGTTACAGGTCAGAGGGAGTGCTCCACTAAATGTAAATGTAAAATGTAATGTAATAAGTATTGTTTACTCTAAATGAATTTACAGTGCAGATGTGGCCTGAAAGAGTAATGGGTAGTTTTAGTTTGTTTTAAGTTACGGCAACGCAACACTTGGGCGATCTGCCTAGGGGATGCCTTCCGGAAAAACTTTCTATAGAAAAATCTCCTATGTAACTTACACACACGAAAAAAACCCGGAAAACTTTAGGCATTGATTCGGGTCTGGATCAAACGAAAACCCAAATCCAACCACTACTGTTCGGTAGATTTATCATTTCGGCCATTGATGCGCACCTATCATGACCACGACAACATACAGGAGAAGAAGCATCTATAAAAAACATTCACTTGTATTCAGTCAGGACGGGTCCGTGCGTAGGATTTATTAAATGAACGAGAGTTGGAAAACACATTATTTTTCTTGACATGCTTTATTAATTTATCGACTCGGTTCTTTTCGTTCGCTTCTCAGTTACGTGCATCACGTCATCGATATACAACCGCGTCCTATCTCTCCATAACTTTGCTTTTGGTTTTCGTTAGTTTAATTTTATTTTAACCTTAAAAATACAGTAGACCCCCCTATAACGCTTAGATACGTTCCACGCTAACCGAAAATTACGTTGTAGGAACGATTAAATACATGAGCCAATCGCAGCCCGATAGGTGGGAACTTTACGGACTAAGGCTGTTCGAAAGGTTTCCTTCTATAAAATTAATTCTAGACTAATTCCACTCAACATTTCCAAAACACGTATAATTTTTTGGGAGTAATCCGTATAAACTATGCTATAAACAAAAAATTATAGGATTACTTACCGAGTGAGTACCGTTCGACTA
>NW_019384879.1:143154-153644 GCF_000671375.1 Centruroides sculpturatus
GTGATATTACGATTTCGTACGTCCCATCTTTAAGGGGATGTAGAAAAAAGCGTGTACAATTCTTGTATAATGTTAAAAAATTAATCGTTACTTCGACAGCGTCATTTACGACTAAATTTAATGAATGAGAGAGATGCGCCAGGTGCAGAAAAAGCTCTAGAATTTATTTTTCTTACATTTACGATTTATGTATCCGTTTGTCATAAAAATTTGTCTTTCCACTTTTTTCCGAGACTGCAAATATTCGAGTACAAAGTAACCGGTTTCGACTTATTTTTACTTCAGAAGTAGTTAAATAATTAAGCGATTAGGGAATTGGGGACGTAAACAAAACCGTGACGAAAGAGCCGGAATATTACTTAAACAAAAGCTTAACCGAGTACAGTGGGGACTGATTTCTTCCAAATACTGTATTAGATGTAATAAAGACAGAAATTTTTCCCGAAACGAATTAGTTAGAAAACAAATGACTATTAGGCGCGCGGGGTGATATAACATCCCCGCCGTGTTAAAACGCGTGTAATTTTTAATGTTTTTAGTGCTGAAAAATGATGCCCTCAGTACCTTCCTTCGATGGTGTGAAGATCGCACCGAAAAAATTTCAAAATTGCACGAAAAAAAATTTTTTGCACAGAGCCACAATGGAAATCAGTGGGGTAAAATAGTACCCTGCGCACCTAACAGAGTAAGTTTTATTAGCGCGACTAACCGAGGTGGACCGATCTGACTTACAGTTTCGAGAAAACGCTTATTGGTTGATATCGAGTCAATCATGATAGAAATGACCAATTAGAGCATAAAAGGCGTAAAAACAGAAGTTTTAAAACCAATAAACTGCAAAAAAAAAAGTTTCCCATAGACTTAGCATTGAAAGTTTGAAAGGTGGTGTTTTTTGGCGATATTTATTGCTAAATGATGTTAAAAACATGTTTATTCGTCTAAATACTGTCAAGCGACTTATCATTAGCAAGTGGAAAAAAAGATTAAAACACGCGATTTTATAGCGATTGTTTACATACTTCGATGTGGTAGCCTTCGGGGGCACGGCATTTCGCGGGAATATTTCCAGCAATTGTTTTTATAGGTGGATCTAATAACAGACATATAAATTAACCAATTACAGTGTAAAAGAAGATTACTATCGATGTTATCTGCCAATAATCTCCATTTTTACCTCTACGTGCTGTATGATTTTAGATGGTGTATTTTTGGAAATACTGAGATATTTTTGGCCCGGGGTTTGGTATAAAGGATTTAATTGTTGTGACAGTTAAAAAACACATACAGGAAGACGATTGAGAGCTTAGATAGCATCAGACTTGTTTACAGTTTGTAAAATACACTTTTGAAGTTGACAATTTTTTTTTTGAAAAATTTCTAAAAACAGGAGACTTTCTGTTTTACGTTACGAATAAATAAAAACGATATATTTAAAGTAGTTTACTTCACTAATACATCAAAAACACATGCCCACATACATCCAAAATAAAAAAATCGAGAAAAAAACTATTAGTTTTGAAAAATTGAATTTTGAAACAGGGATACTATAGTCCCCCGCGCGCTTCACTTCGCGAGAGTAACACAGTGCGCGTAACCACGAGTTAAACAAATAACATTACACTGGTCACTAGTCTATTCAATGCAGTACAAATATGGCATTAGCCTTGGCCCTCAGCTTCGGAATTTTGAAGTGAAGGGGCGATACTACATAACGGTTTTATTGAAGAGGGCGATACTACGTTGACGGGGGCGATGGTTCGTTACAGGTTGAGAAACATTGGTTTATAGCATAGTTTATACAGATTATTCCCAAAAAAATATACGTATTTTGGAAATGTTGAGTCGAATTAGTGTAGGAATCGATTAATTTTATGAAAGAAAACCTTTCAAGCAGCCATGGTACGTAAACTTCACACGTGTCGGGCTGTGATTGGCAAGATCTCCTAAAACATTAATTTCATAAAAACGAAACGTATCTACCATGTTACAGGGGGGTCGACTATATATCTATTAGACGTAATTACCACGTTATATTTTTCAATATTTATTTTATATTATTTACTAATGATAAATTCTATTCCGGTTTGATTTCCAAGTTGCTTCAAATATGAAAAAATCGACGATTTTTCGTGTCTTTTGCCAGCTAAATTGTCAAAGCCATTCTCATTCCACACACTAATTTCATTTGAAAATAGCAGGCGAACCAACAAAACGATTTTTTGCATTTTTATGCATTTACAGAGCCANTAGTTCCTTGGAAAAATTTGATTCTTTGAGTTTTTTGCAAATCACCTGAAACCAAAAGTATAAAATTCCCTGGGTAAGTATGTGTGTTAGTGTCTATTTCGTTTATATTTCAAGATGAGTTAAAGATTAAGAAACGAAATTTGGCATGGTAGTTTGTATGTAAGGGCATTGATGCTGTTAACTTTTGGTGTTAAAGGACAAAAGAGTGTTTAAACCAGTGTTTCTCAACGGGGGCGATATCGCCCGCATGTGGACGTCTTTCCATATTGAGGGAGCGATTAGTAACAATTTATATTTTGGGGGACGAAAAACAATTTTCTGGATGATATAGTAAAACATTATATTAAGAATAATTAGATATTTTATTCGTTATATCGTACAATAAGTAAACAAATAACATTATACTAGTCACTAATCTATTCAATGCAGTACGAATTTGGCATTAGCCTTGTCCCTCGGCATCGGAATTTTGTAGTGAAGGGGACGATACTACGTAGCGGTTTTATTGAAAGGGGATTCGTTAGAGGTTGAGAAATACTGGTTTAAACAAATCACACTGTTAATGACTGGAAAAAGCCCTAAAAAATTGTGTTAAAACATGACACTTTCAATAATTTCAAACTAGCATTGGTTTGTTTTTTCTTTAAAACATAAAACAAATTGTTTAACTTTACCTTATTACATTTATCATACAAATTAAAATATTCATTCAATATACATTAAATTATAAAAGAGCTTCTTGTCTCGAAAATAATTTTAAAGGAATGAGCTTTTTTTTAGTTAGAAAGTTAGAAAGAAAAAAATTAACACCGAAATATATAGTAAACTATATATTTCGGTGTTAATTTTTTTCTTTCTAACTTTCCCTTCTCTCAACCCAACCGGTTTTAATATAGTTTACTATTAAAAAATTCCCCTTAATTTCGAAAATCTACGTACAATTGTTTAATATTATACCTCTGTTTTTAAGTGGATGCGATGTATTTTACTTTAAACTAGTGTAAAAATTAAATGCCAAACAAATAGCAAAGTAAGAGATAATAAAAAAGCCTTAAAATGACTAGATTTTGTTTTCTACCGTACTGTGAAGGTCGCCGAATTGGTGATATTTAAATGTCAGGACTTATCGTATGTGGGATGAAGGAAAGTGAGGCAAATAGCTAGTGACAAACAAACCCGTTTATTTATACTGTCTTATAATCTAGTCCAGTGTTTCCCAACGTGGGGCCCACGCCCCAGAAGGGGGCAATTCGATTGCTAAGGGGGCAATTTGAAAATGAGTTATTGACCTTTTTTTTTCTAGTTATCAGAATTTTTCATCGAGTTATTCGGACTTGAGTAGCTAATATTGAAAGATTAATCACAGGCCACATAAATTCATTAGACAGGCCGCATGTTGGACATGCCTGGTATAGCCACTGTATATGTTAGGGGGCATGAAAATTTTAGAAAGGCTTAGGTGGGGCATAGCACAAAAAAGGTTGGGAAACACTGATTTAGTGTGTCTTGTCCTCTGGTGACTCTGGACTGTTCAGTTATTGGCCCCGTGGCAGTCGGTCGATGCTCGATGGTGTGTGAGGTTGTGACGAAGGGTGATAGTCCGAAGTTCAAACTGGATGGAGTGCACTCGTGGAGGCAGGGAAAAGTCTCCCTTTCTCCTCGAGATCCAGGTTTTTAAAAGATTCTCTTCCCCGGATCTCTAGCTTTTGATTTGTCGGTTTCCTGTATTCAAGCGAATAACAGACCATTCGGGCTACTAAAGGTTTAATTCGACACTGTGTTGTAATCCGATCAAGGAAAATTAATCGCACCTTGAAACTCCTCGTATTTAATTGTTTCGAATTCTTATAAGTCTGACACATAATATCAGCGCTGCATCTCCTTTTAAGGTTATTTAAAAACTGTTTTTTTCCTCTCGATTAATAATTTTATTTATTTAGGTTTTTCTTCCAGTTTTCACGAGCGCTAGAATCAAAGACCGATCCCTTGATTTGACACGTGAACCCTTGATTTGACCCTTGATATTTTTAACACGTGAGCTCGAGTACAGCTCCGGCCTCACAGTACTTACAACGTATATAAGTCTTGTATTTGGCTAAACTATGGCGGATTTGATCATAAGCCAACGACAGTCAGAAAAATGAATCATCAAGCTGATTGGCTTGATAATTCATTCTTACTACTTATTATTAATTTGATTGGGTTTATATACAAGTATTATAAATATTTAGCCGATTCAACCGGAACAGTTTTTAGGGATTTTTTTCATAAAGACTGATTAGAAAGAATAATATTTACACAAATAATTTAATGATTAATTAATATATTCTCTATGATTACATAACTCTGGATATCTTCTTCTGTTTTTGAAGTTAATACAATATCTTTGTATCTTCGTTTTTAAGGTGAAAAATCAGATCCTCCAATAAAAGGCTGACGTTTGATATCGTTTTAACTTTGTGAAATTTTTATTTATTTATTACTAGCTGCAAGTACCCGCTTCGCTGGATTTTTATTTGCTCGTACATTTATATGTAATATAGTTTTATATATACAGCAGTGCCGGCCCGAGGCAAGTTTTAAGATAAAGCGAGATCCTTTTATGGCGCCCCCTTGGTTGCCCCTAATTTATACCCTTTAATTTTCTTTACCACTGAGGTGCCCACTGGGATTTAGCGCCTGGAGCGTTAAAGTTAAAATACTTACCTTTAAAATTACACTATGCGGAAATCATATTAATTAATGTAATTAAATATTAAAAATATAATATTTTAAGTTGATAATTAGATGTAATTTTAGCAATGTTAACCTTTATATGTACAGAACAGGACCAAAGAAGAGAAGTGTCCGCGGTTTCTCAGCTTATAAATCGGGCAGCCAAGTCTTTGGGCGCTGCGCTTGACTCGCCCTTTACTAGCTGTGGTGAAATACGACGTGACAGTTACAAACATAAAGAAAACCCGAAAAACACGTGGCCAGCCTGTTGATCAGCCTTCAGTGGTTTTATCTACTCGTCCATTGGTGAACGGTAGCCTACAGGACAAAAACAGCCAAAAATGAGAAAAAATATATACAGTTGACCCCCCTATAATACTGTTGATTTTTCCGTTTTATATGAATTCCGTGTTGTACGAGTCACTTGGATTTTACAAATACGTGAGCCATTCACAGCCCGTCACACATATTTGTAAAATCCAAGTGACTCGTACAACATGGAATTCATAGAAAACGAAAAAATCAACAGTGTTATAGGGGGGGGTCGACTGTACTGTATTGTGCCATAAGTCTAAACCATGGGGGTTATGATGATCTCTGTTTATACTTTTACGGATAAAGCACAGTGCTGAGTAAGGATGAATAAATTATTTTGATGATGGGGACCACAGTTTTTTTTCAATTTTGGCTTTATCCGTTTTGTGAGAACTAAAAAGGCCTTATTCTCAAGATATAAGAAAAAGGGGACTGGCTGATGAAGGATGAAGTCCAACATACCTAAAAACGACCGCTCATAAAAAACTTCTGGAGTGTTTCGACCCCTCCCCCGGATTCGATCCCAAATGCCCCAGAGCGTTAATCTGACCACCTTAATCGCCTCATCCGTCTGACCGTCGGGACTACTGGTCAGCTGGAAGGTTTAATACACTACATAACTGTTTTATGTGATTGGTGGGATGTCTGAATGCATCCTGTTAAATTCTTTGGTGATTTCACGCTGAATGTGAGTCCCCATTATCAAAATAACTCGAATTCGTTCGTTCGTGCAAGTTAAAATTGAAGTTGAAGGTAGGAAATTTAAGATTGGAGAGAACGTAAACGCAATATGACAGAGGAATTGAGAGCGAAAAATTCGAATAATTGAAATATTTTTAATTGCGTCTCCGTGCTCTTCAATAAAAATATCTTTTGAAAGTTTTAGCATTTTGTAATTATCCTTATATCTGTATTGACAAAGTTGCACAGGAAGATTAAGACAACTGTAGTGTGTGTATATTTAGTGTACCAGAGCCCCTTTAGCCACCACTCGAAAACGAGTGACGTTTCCACTTCCCAGGATGAGGACCTAGGGGTTGGATTTCGGGAAGCAGTGTTGATGTTATATGACGGTGTCGTTTACTGTAACGAAGCGTGATATGTAAATGATTGGATGCGACGAACAAACTAGACAATGGTTCAATTGTGAATGGTTCAATTGTGGTTACTGTAACGAAGCGTGATATGTAATTTGTGGTATACCTGGCTCTAAGTATCTAGCAATACTTTAATAATAAATACCGTAACTATATTAAGAATCCTTTGATTCGAGCTCCCGGGTTTCACGTCAGATGAACGCGTGCTCCCGAGCACTCGAAATCTAACCGCCCTACGACATTCTGAACAATAAATTATGAAATAATCGGCCTTACAATGCAAGAATGGTCTTCGTTGTTTCTGTTATAATAGCATCGAAACAATTCTTAAATTTTCAAGTCAACTGTATGAATTATTAATTTTGTCTTTCATTTCAAAATTACTGTACTGTATTTTTATATAGTACTTGAATATAATTTTGTCTTCATGATTTAAATATCTGTGGGCAGCTTTGGTGTGATAAGCCAGATGAAAGGTAAAAGGACAGAAAATAGAGACCGCAGATATGGTTGAGTCTAAAAAGGTTAACACTTCTTTTGTTACTCAACACTTCCATTGTTAACAATTTTACTGTTAACACTTCCATTGTTGACACTTTTATTGTTACACATCTTCGAAGTCAACCACTTCCAACCCCATATCTCCCACACCCTTATAGCACAGAATGCAAGAATTAGGTCCCCCGTTTCCAGACTAATTAGAGAATTTTTACGTCTAGTCAAACGAACTATTTTCAATTTGATCAACTTTCTGGAACGTTTGCAATCGTTCTATAATCGAACCAATTCGAATTTAAATTCAAATTTGAATTCGAATTCGAATTAAATTCGAATTTAAAACGATTCGAACATTTTAAAAATCGAAATAGAAAATCTTCGAAGTCAACCACTTTAAGCCCCCATATCTCCCGTACCCTTATAGCTATCGAGACGCGACCACCATAGTGCACGAATGGAGACTTGGGGCTACTAGCACATACAAACACCATTCATGTGCGATGTGTAGTTTTGGTTGAAAAGTGAAATATAGAAACACACACGTCCATTTTTGTATATATATATAGGCCTATAGATATAGATATGGATATAGATATATAGATATAGATTATTATGAAAAGGAAAACGACTTATTTTGGATAGGAGCAAGTTTATCAAAAATTATAAATGCTAGTAATGATAAAATTTTCATTAATTCTGACCCGCTCTAGATATGGTATATGCCACCCCTCTATTTTTCTCTTTACTTATTTTTCTCTTTACTCTTTACAGTCCCTATAACACAGCTTCCTATAGTTCGGATTCCTATATAACGGCGAAAAAATTGCGATGGTATCCGTACAAACATAGTAAAAAAACTCTTATAATTCGGTAAAACGTCATCGGGCAGCCGAACTACTTTCCGCCGTCCAGCGCCACGCTACAGAGAATTTAGGCGAGTAAGTTGAGTTTACTATCGTCTGTACAGTATGTAAATTAGGTACCGTAAGTCTAATACAGCACTAATTTTATACATTTTTTGTGAAAGAAATATTTTTTATTCAACGGCCATAAAAATTATTTATATTAATGATGTCTCCAAAGTTCAACGAAGTTTTCGCAGAAAAATAACTTATCAGAAATCGCGGCCGCCGTTTGATGCGCTGCTCCGCGACGAAAACAAGCTTAAGCAATGGCGACGTCGAACGGTGCACACTCGGTAAGTAATTTTACAATTTTTTGTTTATAGCATAGTTTATACGGATTATTCCCCAAAAAATATACGTATTTTGGAAATGTTGAGTCGAATTAGTCTAGAATCGATTAATTTTATAGAAGGAAACCTTTCAAACAGCCGTAGTCCGTAAACTTCACACGTCTCGGGCTGTGATTGGCGAGGACTCGTAAGAAATCGATTCATAAAGAACGGAACGTATCTACCGTCTTATAGGGGGATCGACTGTATATATATAATTATAATAAAGTTACAATAATTTAAGTTAATATATAATTATATATACAGTACCTAATTTATATATAATTTATAAATAATACTGTACAGACGATAGTAAACTCAATTTACCCGCCTAAATTCTCCGTAGCGTGGCGCTGGACGGCGGAAAGTAGTTCGGCTTCCCTGATGATGTTTTACCGAATTATAGGAGTTTTTTTACCAGGTTTGTACGGATACCGTCGCAATTTTTTCGCCGTCTTATAGGAATCGTAATTATATGAACTCGTGTTATAAGGGGTCTACTGTATACAGTATATATATGTTTTTCTTCCTCTACATAATCTTTGTCTGATTCGATGTGTTTCCCTATAATTTTCAAGTTGCTCTTCTGTCTGATTATTTCTGTTTTGTTGATAATTTTCTCGTAGCAATGTTAGACGTACAGTACTTCTCTTTCTTCTGTGGTTTCATTTCTCCACGCCATCTTTTGCCTTTGAGATATGATTCGATACCGCAAAAATTCTTTCTTACGCTTTGGCGTTTTTTCTTTTTTTTTTTTTTTATTTTTACTTTTTACACTTCACTATTCACTTTTCACTTTCTACTTTTTTTTGTTATTCGTACACCTTTACTTATGAAAAATCAACTGAAGCGTGTGCGTCACACGTCTTCAAAAACCATCCCCACTACTCACACATAACAGTCCTCGACTATTCCAAAACATTTAAGATTAAGATTAAGATTATATTATAGCCAGTCTTACCCGTTTTCACAGAATTCAAGAATTAGGTCCCCCGTTTTCAGACTAATTAGATAATATTTACATGGATCTAAAAATATGTTCTATTTCCCGCAAAAACGCAAAAAACCGCATCTGCGCCTGTAAATCTTTCAAGCCGCTTTTTCTTAACACTTCCTTTGTTACTCAACACTTCCACTGTTAACACTTCCATTGTTAACACTTTGATTGTTACACATTTTCGAAGTCAACCACTTTCAACCCCCATATCTTCCACCAAATATATACTACACGTAAAATACTATAACGCATTCAATTCTATCCGGGACCGGTTCCGGGCCGTTAGCCGCCCGACTGCTATATATTTGGCCGTCCTCGCCCGATTACGCGAATCGTGAGTAGATTTATAACTTAACCCGATCGATAAGAATTTACCTGTATGTTTTTATGATAGTTTTCTTTATAGTTGACAGGAGTTTTAAAAAATCCATTAAAATATTTGATAGTTTTATTCCGCTTTCCCATCTTATATTACTTACGGATTTCAATGTTAAACCTTAAACCAGTGATATTACGATTTTGTATGTCCCATCTTTAAGGGGACGTAGAAAAAAAACGTGTACAATTCTTGTATAATGTTAAAAAATTAACTGTTACTTTGGTAGCATAATTTACAACTAAATTTAATAAATGAGAGTGATGCACGAGGTACAGAAAAAGTTCTAGAATTTATTTTTCTTAAATTTACGATTTACGTATCCGTTTGTCATAAAAATTTGTCTTTCCACTTTTTCCCGAGATTACAAATATTCGAGTACGAAGTAACCGGTTTCGACTTATTTCTACTTAAGAAGTAGCTAAATAATTAAGCCATTAGAGAATTGGGGACGTAAAGAAAACCTAACCGAACCAATCTCTAGCCGAGTACAGTGGGAGTGATTTCTTCGAAATATTAGACGTAATAAAGACAGACATTTTTCCAGTTCGACGAGAGTGACCGAAAAGTTGTAAATTTTGGAAATTTCCGTGGACAACACCCGGTCCTAAAACGAATTAGTTAGAAAACAAACGACGGAAAATCTATTAAGTTTAACATATTTAGACTTTTATGGCTATGGTGAGAAACGTTTAAAATTTACAAGAATCCTGTCGCGTCTTTTGAGGTATACTAGTGACGCGAATAAACGGGCCATTTGACATTGACCGGTATGGGCACAACTCGGAATTTGGCAGCCCGCGTGCATGTACGCACCGCACACCTAGCAGGACCGTCTCTGATTCCACTCTAAGGAGCTATTTGACTAAGTGGTTAAGATTTAAAGAGTACAGAATATTTTATGTTATTTTTATGTACGTTTTATTACAAAGCTATATTTAATTATAATTTTCTTTAAAAGTATATTCATACAATTGAAGAATATTTTGTACCAGGTATGTATATCCACCA